>NC_134874.1:12190000-12342831 GCF_049852395.1 Peromyscus maniculatus bairdii
GGAAGGAAACTGTCCAAGGTCACACAGCAGACCCAAGAGGCAGAACTCGGGGCTCCTCGGGTCTTGCCCTACGGCAGACTTCGGTTTTCACTCTAGAGAGGACCCAGAGGGTCACCCCCGGGGGGGGGGGGAGGGAAATCACCCCTGGAGTAAGGTCCCGGGATCACAGAGCTAGCTGCCACCCCGCTGTCTGGTCTCCCGAAGCAGGCTGACCCAAGCAGGAGTCCCCGGCCGGGTCACAAGAGGTCACAGCCGGGAGGTGAGCGGGGAGGGAAGGGAGGAGGAGAAGGAATGCGCGGGGGGCTCCAGGTCCCCGCGCTCCCCGCCGGGTCGCCCCAGGAAGCCAAGGCAAAGAGCAAGGTGCAGGGAGAAGTGGATGTGCATGGGGAGAAGCACGCGGGCAACCTCCCCAGGCCCCGCCTCGGGCGTCGGGAGCGCCCCGTCTCAGCCCCTTCTCTGCGCCCTCTGACCCCTGACCCCTGTCCTCGAGCCAAGCCGGCGCACCCCTCCGATTCTTACACGCGCCGTCCCGGGATCCCGCACCGTGCAACCGGGTCTGCACAACGCAGCTCAGCCCGCAGCCGCCGCGGCCAATATCCCGACAGCGGAGCCGCTGCAGCCGCCACCGCCGCCTCACCGCTGCCACAGCGGCAGCTGCGCCAGCCCTTGCATCCGCCGACTCCGGTCACTCAGCCCCGCAAGCCCCGCCCCACGACCCCAAACCACGGCCCATTGGCCAACAGAGAGGCCGCAATGAAATTTGACAGGGTAATCCGCACGTCACTCACCGTTCTCACGTCCCTCCTCCCGAGGCGGGGGCGGGGCGAGGAAGGCCCACTCCTTTCCCCGCCTTACTCGCTCAACCAACGAGAATCCCGGGTCTTTCCATTGGAGAAACGTCAGAGGTACGATGATTTTGATTGGTCATCGCTCAGAAGGCGGAGCCAAGGCCGCCCGAGTAGGAGTTGAATGGTGAAAAAGGAGGTCCGTCAAACACAGAGCCCCGCCTTCTAAGATTGGCGCGTAACCTAGCAACACAGGAGCCGCGGAGATGGTGAACCGTGGGCAGAGAAACTTGCTTGCAGTTTGAGGTGCCGGTGAGTGGCAGCGGGGGAAGCCCCGGGGCTGCGTGCCGTGTGCGCCACGTCCAGTGACCCCCTGGAGGGGTCCGTGTCCTACTGCCAGCCCGTTTAGCTCCAGGGCCTCACTCCCCTGCCCTGCCTCGGTCCAGGCCTCTTCTAGGCCTCCTGCAAGGACCACCGAGCATCCTCTTTTGATGGTCCAGTCTCCTGTCCCATCACCTGTCATTTCATGGCTCCGCCCCTTATCCCTCCGTGGTACCATTTATGTAGACATCCGGGTGAACTTAGTTCAAGTAAGAAAGTGGGTTGGTTTCTTAAGCACCCACTGTCCCCACTAAGGACCCTATGTTCTGAGGCGAGCTTGCCCTGTGCAGGATCCCCCCCTCAGTGTATGCTTAAATTAAGGGTTTGTTGTTTTGTTTTTGAGACCAGGTCTCGTTATGTAGCTCTGGTTGGCCTGGAACTCGCTCTGTAGCCCAGGCTGGCCTCGAACTCACAGAGATCCACCTGCCCCTGCCTCTGAGTGCTGGGATTAAGGCGTGTGCCACTGCGCCTGACCTTGTTAGTTTTGTTGTTGTTGTTGTTGTTTTATTTCTTTATTGTTACTTGTTGGTTGAAGATTTGTTTTTATTATTTTGACCACTCTCTGTGTGTTGGTGGGTTACGCGCTTGTGAGTCCAGGAAGGGGTTTTGGATCCCCTCTAGCCTGGAGCTGAAGTTACTGGCAGGCAGGCAGTTGTGAGCTGCCGAACGTAAGTGCTGGGAACTAAACTCAGGTCCTCTGAAAGAGCTGTACACACTCTTGAAGAAAAAAAAAAAACAATTTAAAGATTTGTTTATTCTTATTTTATGTGTATCTGTGAGGCCTGCGTGTGTATGTATGTGTATAATGTGTGCGCTGTGACGGAGGAGGCCAGAAAGGGCATGGGATCCCCTGGAGCTGAAGTTACAGGTGGTTGTGAGCCACTGTGTATATGCTAGGAACCAAAGCCTGGCTCCTCTGCAAGAGCAGACAGGGCTATTAAGACAGCCCCCCCCCCCAAGCCATCTCTCTACCCTGGTTATTTTGATTGTACACAGAATTTTGTCTTTGGTGCTAACTTTAAAAATTAGCTCATATATTTAAAATGTGGTTTCCTGGTGCACTCTGAAGAGGAGGAAGAGTTTCTTGGGAAGGCTGAATGAGAGGCGAGGCAGTGAAGAGTTCACTGGCACAGGTTCAGCCACAGGGTGACTGCTCGGCTAACTGCGGTGATTCCCCAACATGACTCACTCTACCTTAACTCTTCCTGTCAAAATGTTTCCAGGGACATTTTCTTGGCCCATACGGAAAACATTCACATATTTAACCTGGGTTTACTGAGTGCTTATTGGGGATGGTGGAGGCGGCCTGAGCTGCATGAAATGCTCTCTCTTAAAGAGGGGGGCTGGAGAGATGGCTTGCTCGTTAAGAGCACACACAGCTTTTGCAGAGGATCCCCAGTTCCCAACACCCACATCAAGTGGTTCACAACTGTCTGTAATTCCACCTCCAGGTGATCTAGCGCCCTCTTCTGGCCCCATAAACACCTGCAACTCACATGCACATACCCCACCCCAACACATAGACACAGTTTTCCTTTGAGGTCCTAGTGAGGGTTCTTGAAATTAAAAGTGATTTAAAATCGAGAACATTTGAAACAGAGCATCAGGGGAAAGTATCTTTCAACCTCAGCTTTTGTTATAGCAACGATAGCAACAGGCTAGATCCTGTAGCCAATGAAAATATTTTAAACCTAACGCTTTCAAATGCAGGTGACTTTTTTCTTTTAATTGACAAAGAAATGCATTTTCCTTCTAAAATTTCTCAGAACAAGTTTAATTATAAAAGAATAATGTGGGCTGGACAGATGGCTCAGAGGTTAAGAGCACTGGCTGCTCTTCCAAAGATCCTGAGTTCAATTCCCAACAACCACATGGTGGCTTACAACCATCTTCAATGAGATCTGGTGTCCTCATCTGGCCTGCAGGCATGTAGGCAGAACACTGTATACATAAATAAATAAATAAATCTTTTAAAAATTAAAAAAAAAAAAAGAATAATGCAGGCTCAGGCTGAAGAAATGACTCAGTGGTTAAGAGCACTGGCTACTCTTCCAGAGGACCCCAGTTCAATTCCCAGCAACCATATGGCAGCTCGTAACTGTCTGTAACTTCTGTTCCAGGGGATCCAACACCCTCATACAGACATATGTGCAGGCAAAACAACAATAAACATAAAATAAAAATAAATAAATTATTTAAAAATGCAGTTGGGTGGCACTGGGTATGCTGAACATGTGTGGCCTTAAGTTTTTTCCTTATTTGTTTTGTTCTGAGTTTTGTTTTTTTTTTTTAACCTTAAATTTAAAATTAAACAGCCAAGCGGTGGTGGCGTAAACCTTTAGCTCCAGTACTCAGGAGGCAAAACCAGGCGATCTCTGTGATTTCGAGGTCAGCCTGGTCTACAGAGAGAGATCCAGGACAGGCAGCAAAACTACACAGAGAAACCCTGTCTCAAAAAACCAAAAAAAGGAGCTGGAGGGATGGCTCAGAGGTTAAGAGCACAGACTGCTCTTCCAGAGGTCCTGAGTTCAATTCCCAGCAACCACATGGTGGCTCACAACCATCTATAATGAGATCTGGTGCCCTCTTCTGGCCTGCAGTCATACATGCTGTATACATAATAAATAAATAAATCTTAAAAAAAAAAAAAAAAAAAAAACTTTAAAAAAAAAAAAAAAACCAAAAAAAAGGCCTAGTCTCCAGTGCCAAAACTCCAGGCAAACACAAATTCTGTGCTTCCTACATTTGTTTATAATATTGATAGTCTACACTCTGGTAATTGATATTTTTTAAAGATGAAGAAGGTTTTGTTTTGTTGTTTTGTTTTACTGAGACAGGGTTTCTCTAGTAACAGTCCTGGCTGTCCTGGAACTCACTCTGTAGACCAGGCTGGTCTTGAACTCATAGAGATCCACCTGCCTCTGCCTCCGGAGTGCTGGGATTAAAGGTGTGCGCCACCACATCCCACTCTACCCCAGCTTCTGGCCTGTATTTTAAATTCTGTTTCATTTACTTAGTGTGTGTTTATGTGTGTACACGTGTGTGTGTGTGTGTGTGTGTGTGTGTGTATTAGTGCTGTGATAGAACCCAGAACCTCACACATGCTAAACAGACACACCACCCCTAGCCCTTCATTCTTTTTGAAAGACCAAAATCATCCATCGTACAGTCATGTGTGACCAGAAATGCACATTTCTAAAGCATACCGTGACCAAGACAGGAACTCAAACCATCTGATGTGGAACCCAGAAGAGGATTCAGTGTCCTCTGGAACTCTCTGATTGTTCCTAGGAGGCAGGGGGTTTTCTCTGAACCTGGGACTTAACACCCCCAGCATCTCCTGCCTCTGTTGAGTCTGCAGAATGATGTGCCATAGTCATACTTTAGGATTCCTTCCTTTCTTTTAGATTTTTTAAAATGATTTATTTATTTAATGTCTGTCTGTATGAGGGTATCATCTGATCCCCTGGAACTGGAATTACAGACAGTTGTGAGCTGCCATGTGGGTGCTGGGAATTGAACCCAGGTCCTCTGGAAGGGCAGTCAGTGCTCTTAACCTCTGTGCCATCTCTCCAGCCCCCTCTTTTAGACTTTTTTTTTTTAATTTCATGTATATGAATGTTTTGCCTGGGTGTGTGTATGTATGTATGTATGTGCATCATGTGTGCAGTACTATTAGAGGACAGAAGAGGGCACTGGATCCTTTGGAACGAGAACTCCAAAGAGCGGCTATGAGCCTTCTTGTGGGTGCTGAGAACCAACCCTGGTCCCCTGCAAGAGTAACAGGCACTCTTAACCACTGAGCCACCTCTATAGCTCTCGCCTGTCATTTTAGTGTTAGTAATAAAAGTCATAAAAGCTGGACATGTTTGGCGGTATTATGTTCACACAAGAGTTCTGTAAAGTCCCCTGTCTGTCCCCATTTTACGATGGGGCAGCCAAAGCTTAGAGAGGATAGTCAACTCATCCAAACCCATATGACTGGTTGGGAGCCACAGGGACTGGGCTCCAAGTGAACTCCGTTACCACACAGTGAGCCCCTGGCTTCCCTATTCACTTTGGAACCTGTAGAAGGTCGGGTGACCATGCGAAGGTCTGTCCCAAGCTGCAGAAGGTTGGCCACTGCAAACAGCAATGTGAACATCTATCCCCAGTTGTGACGGGCCACTGCCCTGTCTCTGAAGCACTGGAGCCTCTGGCCACAGCCAAGATCCTGTCTTTTGGCGGGTCTACCTCCAGCTCCATTGCCACAGCCCATCCCAGGGGTCTTCAGAACCAGATAAAATCGACAAGATGCAGTGTCCAGCTACTTGGGAGGCTGAGGCAGGGCATCAGTTGGTCAAGGCCAGACTGGGCAACATAGTGAGATCCTGTCTAGCAAACAAGAAACAAGCCCAGGTGACATTGTTGTCTGTCTCTAAGTGAGGACATGATCTGGCTTGTGAACTCAGTACTGCATCTGCATCATCCTGCAGGAAATGATGGGAAGGCAGGACCACCGTCTCCTCATTTACCAACACCCATGTGTTCACTGGGCATTTACTATGTGATAACTGCTTAGGATAAAAGTTTTCCTTCTTCTACTGCTACTACTTATTATTGTTGTTGTTGTTATTATTATTTTGTGCATGATGCATGTGTGTGAGTGCTGTCATACCAATGCACATGTGTGGAGATCAAGGACAGCTCTTGAGAGTTGGTTTTCTCCTTACAGCATAGATTCTGGGGATCAAACTCAGGTTCTCAGTTTTGGTAGCAAGCAAGCATCTTTATCCACTGACCTAACACACCAACCAGGAGTGGAAGATTTCCTCATGACTGACTGGACTCCTGTACTGCTCTTCTCATGACTGACTGGACTCCTGTACTGCTCTTCTCATGATTGACTGGACTCCTGTACTGCTCTTCTCATGACTGACTGGACTCCTGTACTGCTCTTCTCATGACTGACTGGACTCCTGTACTGCTCTTCTCATGACTGACTGGACTCCTGTACTGCTCTTCTCATGACTGACTAGCCTCCTGTACTGCTCTTCTCATGACTGACTGGACTCCTGTACTGCTCTTCTCATGACTGACTGGACTCCTGTACTGCTCTTCTCATGACTGACTGGACTCCTGTACTGCTCTTCTCATGACTGACTGGACTCCTGTACTGCTCTTCTCATGACTGACTGGACTCCTGTACTGCTCTTCTCATGACTGACTGGGCTCCTGTACTGCTCTTCTCATGACTGACTGGGCTCCTGTACTGCTCTTCTCATGACTGACTGGACTCCTGTACTGCTCTTCTCATGACTGACTGGACTCCTGTACTGCTCTTCTCATGACTGACTGGGCTCCTGTACTGCTCTTCTCATGACTGACTGGACTCCTGTACTGCTCTTCTCATGACTGACTGGACTCCTGTACTGCTCTTCTCATGACTGACTGGACTCCTGTACTGCTCTCAGCTCCCTTTTCTTGTCTGTGAAAAAGATGACCTTGCAGGGCTATAAGGACCAAAGGAACTCATCAATAGAAAGTACTTCTTGTTTTGTTTTGTTGTTTTGTAATTTTGCTTGAGACAGAGTCTCCCTATGTAGCCCAGGATAGCCTTCAACTCACTGTGTAGCCAAGGATGGTCGTGAACTTGTGATTCTCCTGCCCCCACCTCCAGAGTGCTGAGGTCACGGGTGCATTTAGGACAGTTGGGCACATAGGTAACTTCTAACACTGGCCAGTATTACAAAAAAGGTCCTTAAGCCAAGACACTCTTCTCCCTACCCCGACCTCCCACAGCCAGTATTGGAAATAGTGTGAAATAGTCACAGGTTTCTTTCGTCTTCTTTCCAAGTGTGTGTGTGTGTGTGGGGGGGGTCCTTTAGCTCAAAACATTTTTTTTTTTCAAGAGAGGAGCGCAGTAATAAATATCTAACAGGCCTATTTGCATGATAAAGATAAATCAATAGAATATCATGGCAATTAAAACCTGGTGTATCTGCAGCCCTGCTTGACTCTCAGGGCGGGAAGCTTTAAAAGGGGACGCTGGGTTGACAACAATTTCAATATGAAGGTTGGTGGCATCAGAAAGGACATGGAAGACTCATTAGAATTCAGGGGAAAAGATTCTCGGGGAGTTTTCGCTGGCGTCATCATTCACCCCTCTCCCCACACCTTCCCCTTCCCCTGTTCACCCAAATGAGCTGTCAAGAGCTGAAGGGCGTCCTGGTAATCAAAGAAAACAAGCTTGCCCTTTAAAGCAAAAGAGGCAATTTGGCTGAAAGCAAATTGGAAACATTCCCCGTGGCTCTGAGTTTCCAGCCTTCGTCCCCCAAGAATCCTGGGAGTCTTGATTGATGCCTGGAAAACTCTGAGGACGACATGGAAACGTGTGTCCATCCAGCACTTCCTTCCTTCACCCTGTGGCCTCGGGGCAGGGACCCTTCATCCTCAGAGGGGCCGGGGAGAGGCTCCACAGTTGCCCAGAACACTCTAGAGTCAGGAAAAGGCCCCTGGGGAACTCACTCTGTGGATGAGAGAGCAGGAAGTGGGAATGAGTCCCAGGGAAGCAAGATGGTGCCGCCTTGGGTCTTCAGCCTTTAAGAAGGTCCTGACTCTGGACATGTTTTGTCTAGCCAAGCAAGGGGCCTCCCATCCTTCACAACAGATCTGGCGCCTCTCTCCTCTGTCCTTAGACATATTAGAGACTTACTCAATCGCCTCGCTGTCTGCGGTCTGTTGAACTAAAGATAGTCTCCCGTGGCTTTGCATAGCTCTTTCTCCCCCACCATCTTTATCTGGGTCCCTGTGACCGTCATCATCAGCTCCCATGCTGTTCGATCACCTAAGAGGCTCTCTGGTTGAATATTTGATCAGCTGAGCCTTTCCCGATCACAAACAACAGAAACATGTAGAGGCTGAGCGTAGCAATGAAAGCCAACGCTGACCGACCAGGCTTCAGAACTCAGACAGAAGCCAAGAAGGTCGTGTCCGTCCACCACCACCACCCCCCCCCCACACACACACACACTTCAGGTCTGGATTTGTAGGGTCTTCAGGAAGGAGCCGGGAGCTTGGCGATTCCCACCCCCGTGGTTTCCCCTCAGGCAGAGTCCTGGCTCCGCTGAAACAGTGGACAGGAATACTTGATGGACAGTCCCACCAAGACTACTGTATTAGTCAGCTGTCTTACCTTGACAAAGTCCCTGAGGTGAATGACTTATGAGGCTCGTCTGGGCTGTGGCTGGTGGCTCCTCCGTTTTGGACGCTGTGGCCGGACAGTGCATCACATCATGGCAGAACAAGCCAGTGAGGGAGAAGCTTGCTCGCTTCCAATTGGAGAGGTGGGGCGGGGGAGAGACAGAGAGAAAGAGACAGAGAGACAGCGTGAGTGTCCCCTTCAAGGGCACAGCCCCAGCCACCTAAGAACCTTGCGCCAGCCAGGTTAATCCCAACACTCAGGGGCCAGAGGCAGAAGCAGGAGGATCTCGGCGAGTTCAGGGCCAGCCTGGTCTACATAGTGACTTTCAGGTCAGCCAAGGCTACACAGTAAGTCTCTGTCTCAACACTCACCCCCCCAAAAGGAAAACCCCAACAACCTCCCCTCCAGGCCCCACCTCTTAAAGAAAGGTCCCATCACCTCTGCATGGCCATGGCGCCATGGGCTGGGGACCAACGCTCTAACACATGAACTTGTGGGTTCCGTGCAAACCAGAGCAACTGCCTAGGATGCGGGGGGGACACTGCTTCCTGAGGGAAACCCCTCCAGTGCTGGCACCTAGGAACTCAAGGAGTGAGTCCTCTGTCCTCTCCCCGCCACACACACACACACACACACACACACACACACACACACACACACACACACACTCCCTCCGGGCCTCCCTAGCCACCGTGTGTAACAAACCCGACGAGCCCCTGCTCTGTTGGCGGGCACTTCTTCTGAGAAGGGAAAGATGGTGGCCAATTAAGGAGGTCAGTGTGGGGACCTCGGAGCCTGTCGGTAGGCTGAACGTGGAGATGGCATTCATACATGACACCATGGTGTTCCAGACTCACACTTCAGTCTCCCTGGGCCTATAATGTAATATTAGCTGTTTGTTGAGGACTCACCATGTCTGAGCCTGGTGCTCCAAGCTTCCTGTTGAACCCAAGGATTCCTACCTTACAGCAAAGGGAACCAGGCCCCGCCCCCAGGAGTAACCATACCCAGCCCCCCAGCAATGACTGGGATTCAAGTGGGGCCGCTACAAGGTCCTGCCACACAGCCACTGTGCTACCAAAGTCACAGGAATTTTTTTTTTTTTTTTTTTTTTTTTGAGATAGGGTCTCACTATGTAGCTCTGGCTGTCCTGGAACTCACTTTAGACCAGGCTATCCTGAAACTCAGAGATCCACCTGCCTCTGCCTCCTGAGTGCTGGGATTAAAGGCGTGTGCCACCACCGATTCACTTTTGGAGTTTGGAGACTGTACTCAGGCAGGCTTTGAACTCTCAGCCATCACCCTGCCTGAGCCTCCTGGGTGCTGGGCTTATAAGCTACCACACACCCTAAACCTTCTGTAAACTGTATTTTGAAGCTATTGCCCCCCCCCCCGCCCCCTCCCCCCAGTTTTCAAGTCAGTACTCACAAATCCCCCGGCCGGGCCAGGGGAGGTGAATGGCTGCATTCTGATGAGCTAATTCAATCCCCAGCACTCACATAAAAAGACAAGGGCCTCGGCAACAGTGTGTGGTCCTAGTATCGGGGTGGTGGAGGGAAGAGGAGCCCTGGGGTTTGCTGGCCAGCCAGCATACCTGAGTTGATGAGGCCCAGGTTCAGTGAGAGACCCTGTCTCAAAAACCAAGGAATGGGCCGGGCGGTGGTGGCGCACGCCTTTAATCCCAGCACTCGGGAGGCAGAGGCAGGCGGATCTCTGTGAGTTCGAGGCCAGCCTGGGCTACCAAGTGAGTCCCAGGAAAGGCGCAAAGCTACACAGAGAAACCCTGTCTCGAAAAAAAAAAAGAAAAAAAAAAAAAAAAAAAAAAAAAAAAAGAAAAACCAAGGAATGGATGGATAAATGAAGACACCCAGTGGTTACCTCTGGTCTGCATATGGACATGTAATATGTGTGCGCACATACACACAGATGCACACACTACACACACACATGCACATGCACACGCACATCCACACACACGTGCTCACTCCCACACACATGCACTCTAAGCATACATGCACACACTACACAGACATGCACACCTACATGTATGCACACACGACACACATCTAAACATACATACTCCTGATGTGTACTGGTGTCACCCTCCCAGCCTACTTTGGCCCCATTGTTGCCTGGGACTGGTTCAGCTCTGTCTGTGTCCTGTCCTATCCATGTCTTCCTCTGGGACCTGTTCTACCGTGTCCATGTCCTCTCCTGCTCTGTGACCCATCTTGCTCCGTCCACATCCCGTCCTACTCTGTGACCTGTGGCTCCTTGTCCCAGCCTCCTCTGTGTCCTGGGCCACTGGCCCAGCACACTGTGACCCAGGCTCTTCAGTTGGTTTCCCGCTGGCGTGGGGTCAACGTGGAAGAAATGCAGGTGGGGGCAGAGCACATTTTCCACACTCTGCTTAGCTTGGACCTCGCTTCAGCCACAGCTTCAGCTCCTCTGGGGTCTGCCGCTGCCCCTGAACCCTCCACTCCCATCTTCTTCCTGTGTGGCTCCCTGCTGTGGACACTGCTAGGTGACCTCAGCTGCCTAAAGCTGGCCTCTCTACGTTTCCGCCGCTTGGGTAACCCCCATATGAAGGTCCTCAGAACAGTGACTGCTTCCTGCCTGGTGTGTGTCTGGGACTCACCTCCACCCTCAGCCGTCTCACTCCAGTGACTCAGCCAAGCACCAAGCATCATCACAATGCTAAAAGATAAGCCTGACAGGGTGGTACACACCTGTAATCCCAGCACTTGGATCCGGGGTAAGGATGGACTAGGCTATAAGAGACCCTACCTCAAAAAATAAAATTAAAAGCCGGGCGGTGGTGGCGCACGCCTTTAATCCCAGCACTCGGGAGGCAGAGCCAGGTGGATCTCTGTGAGTTCGAGGCCAGCCTGGACTACCAAGTGAGTCCCAGGAAAGGCGCAAAGCTACACAGAGAAACCCTGTCTCGAAAAAACCAAAAAATAAATAAATAAATAAAATTAAATTAAATTAAATTAAATTAAAAAAAAAACACACCCCAAAACAAAGAGCTAAAAGCAGCTTCCAGGTTCTGTACAGTGGTCATCATGGTCCATAGTGACATACCTAACAGCTACCCCTTCTTTGCAGGGTTGCTGGAGATTGTGAAAGCCAGGAGAGCCTTGAGTCGGCCGACGTCTCGGTGCCAGGGTATAGCCAGAGGCGAAGCCAGCTGCTCCGGAGATGACGTTAGAGGTCTTCAGTATGGCCCCTTCCTACCACGGGCTGGCCATCCAAAGAATCCCACTGAAGACGGACCTAATCCCGGCTGTGCCGATGAAGACCTTGGCCCCCTCCAAATCCAAGCTCAGCACCATCGAGGCCAAGAGAATCATGTCAGTCCTGGATGAAGGCATCCAAAAGGTGGGCCTGGTGACCCTAATGTCCTACGTGGAGTCTCACCCCGAGGCTCTGGAGGGAATGTTCCCCGAAGACTTGGTGAGAGCCGTGAGAGAACACTTGGACCTTGGCCAGGCCCTGCTGGAGGGTGCCAGCATCCTGCAGGAGAAACAAAAACGTCTGGAAGAAGGAGTACAGGAAGCCGAGGAAGGCTGGTACCGAGACCGCCTACTGTCCATAGACCTATGCAGGGCCAGCCTGTGGCCGCTGGCACACCAGTTCCGAGACTCCACCAAGTCTATCCTGAGGCTCCTCATCAGTGACTCCCAGATCGTCACCCTTGTGCAGATGCAGGCGCCAGGCAGAAGCCCAGGGGCCCAGCGCCTCCTTGACGGCCTGGTGGAGCTGCGGGGCTTCCTCTTTGAAAAGCTAATCACCAGCCCCATGGAAGTGAAGGAGAAGAACCAGTTCATTCAGGACATCAACCGGAGGAATGAAAGGAACCAAGAAGTCATCGATGGCCTCCAGGCTGAGCTGGCAGAGGTGCTGAAGAATAAGGAGGCAGAGGTATACTTCCCAGCACCCCTCAAGTGGCGGGAGGAACTGCGCCCAAGGGGCCAAACCCTTGGGGACTTGGGTTTTCTCTCATTGATTCGAATAGCTCTCTCTTCGTTTACTCCATAGAGATTGTTCTGAGCATCATCTCACTAGGAGGTATGCCTTTACATAAACCCAGCCTCAAGAGCTCACAGGACACAAGGAAGGCATTAAGGAATTAGTTGACTGCTATTTTGAAGTATGATGAAGGGTAAGGACAGGGCACTATGGAGGGATGATACAAGAGAGCGGAACTCGGACCAGAAGGACCGAAGGGACATTGCCACTAAGACAAGGAGGATAAAGAAAGGGGGACTGAGCTAGACAAGTGAGGAAGGCCTTCCCAGCCAGGGGGCGACAAAGTGTCTGTGTCACCAGCTCAGTGAGTTCTTCCTCTTATGTAGAACAGACATCAGACAGATGGGGGAGGGGTTGGCGAGAGGACTCAGGGGTTAAAAGTGCATCCTGCTCCTTTCTTTGTTTAAGACAGGTAGACAGCCTTTGTTTGTCTCAGTATACAGCCTTGGCTGGCCTGGAATGCCACAGACCAGGCTGGCCTTGAACTCATAGAGATCTCCCTGCCTGTGCCTGCCTAGTGTTGGGATTAAAGGCGTGCGCCACCACCCGTGAGGTACATACTGCTCTAGCAGAGCGGAAGAGCTCAGTGCCCAGTACCTATGTCCAGCAACTCACAAACACCTTTAACTCCAGCTCCTAGGGATGTCGCCCTCTTCTGGATACCACAGGTACCTGCATCCATGTGCACAAATTCACACACATTCACACACACACACACACACACACACACACACACACACACAATTTTAAAATTATATTAAATCTTGAAAGAAATCTGAAACCCAAGAGTACTGAAGCAAAAGGAAAGTGAAAGCTTATTATAAAAAGAAGTATAGCCGGGCGGTGGTGGCGCACGCCTTTAATCCCAGCACTCTGGAGGCAAAGGCAGGCGGATGTTTGTGAGTTCAAGGCCAATCTGGTCTACAGAGTGAGTTCAAGGACAGCCAGGGTTACACAGAGAGACCCTGTCTCAGCCCGGGCATGCTCTGAATAAAAAGCTTTCTGTACAAGTTGAGAGACCTGAGTTTGAGCCTTGGAGCCCAGGGTTGTTTGTTTGTTTGTTTGTTTGTTTTTTAAGCTGACAAGGTAGCATACCTCTGTAATCTCAGCATTGGGGAGTCAGGGACAGGAGGACTCCTGAGACCAGTGGCTGGCCAGCCTAGCCTGTCCAACAGGCTCCAGGCCAATGAGAGGTGGATGACACTCGAGAGTGCACACACATGCACACACATGCACACGCACAGAGAGGTCCAGCAGGCTACTCTGCAGCTGTGAACACCAGGCTGTGCTTCATCTTATGGAAAGGTTTGAATATTTGAACATTCAGTGGTCCTGCAGGCAGCTTCAAGTGTACCTGTCTGTGCGTTCTGACCACTCCACCCCCGCCCAGATTTGACTATTGGTGTATTATAATGAGTCTCGGGGTCAGTTACAGTTCAAATCTGTCATATCTTGATGGCTGTGGGTCCCCAGAGGCTACTGTTTTCCTGCACACTTGTCACAGGTGAGCAGCAGCAGCCTGCTTTTTTTTTTTTTTGCTCTATACCTCATCTCCAAAGGGTCACACAATCCACGTGCTGGGCTCAAGTGGGCCAGTGGTCTCCACATGACTCTGCTCTTAGTGTGGCAGCAGCCACGAACAGTATCGGACCAAAAGGGCTGTGCCCCGATAATACTTTATTGACAGACGTGGCTGTCTGGGTCTGGCTTATGAGTGTGTGTTTGCTGACCCCTTTCCTAGATGGAAGGGAGCATGTGGTCCCGGGCCCGAGATGAGCATAAGCCTGGCTGGTTCAGAACCCTAAGGGAGGGCCCAGCCAAAGGCCAGCTGCCCCGGTGATTGTGGGGGTTGGGGTAGGGGGGTGCTGTGCGGATATCAATGGGGCCCCGTCCTCCTTCGTCCCGGCGTAGGTGGAGAAGGAGAACTTTGTGATCCAAGAACTGAAGAACCACCTGCACCAGGTGTTCAAGTTCTCGGAGAACAGCCTCCTCCGCACCAAGCAGGAGGCGGAGAAACAGCAGAAGATGGATTACCGGGCCTCGCAGGCCAGGCTGGCCAAGATCCAGCAAGAGATCCTGGCGCTGCGCTCACAGTACCACAATCTGGTCATGGAGAATCGGGAGGTGGAGCAGGCTCTGAGGAAGGTGCCCTGAGGTCTCGGTGGTGGTGGGGGGGCAGAGAGGGCAGGACAGGGCTGGCCCGGGAGTGGGGAAGCCCAAGATGGGTGGTATCTCCTGGGGGGAAGGATGGGGGGGGAGGGATGCTCCTCCCTCACCACCATCTCAAAGTTCACCGTGGTGGAGACCTTGTCTTGCTTCATGCCTGTCTATGGCAGAATCTCAGTCCACTTTATGTATGGGGAGAAATTTTTTTTTTTTTTTTTTTTTTTTTTGGTTTTTCGAGACAGGGTTTCTCCGCGTAGCTTTGCGCCTTTCCTGGAGCTCACTTGGTAGCCCAGGCTGGCCTCGAACTCACAGAGATCCGCCTGGCTCTGCCTCCCAAGTGCTGGGATTAAAGGCGTGCGCCACCACCGCCCGGCTGGGGAGAAATTTTTTCTTTCTTTTCTTTTTTTCTTTCTGAGACAGGGTTTCTTTTCTTTTCTTTCTTTTTTTTTTTTTTTGGTTTTTCTTTTTTTTTTTTTTTGGTTTTTCGAGACAGGGTTTCTCTGTGTAGCTTTGCGCCTTTCCTGGAACTCACTTGGTAGCCCAGGCTGGCCTCGAACTCACAGAGATCCGCCTGGCTCTGCCTCCCGAGTGCTGGGATTAAAGGCGTGCGCCACCACCGCCCGGCTTTTTTTTTTTTTTTTTTTTTTTTGGTTTTTCAAGACAGGGTTTCTCTGCGTAGCTTTGCGCCTTTCCTGGAACTCACTTGGTAGCCCAGGCTGGCCTCGAACTCACAGAAATTCGCCTGCCTCTGCCTCCCGAGTGCTGGGATTAAAGGCGTGCGCCACCACCGCACGGCTTGAGACAGGGTTTCTTTATGTAGCCCTGGCTGTCCTGGAACTCACTCTGTATACCAGGCTGGCCTTGAACTCAGAGATCTACCTGCCTTTGCCTCCGGAGTGCTGGGATTAAAGGTGTGTGCTATCATGCCTGGCCCAAGTGTTCTCTTTTTCTTTGAGTTTTTATTTTATGTATATGGGTGTCTTGCCTACATGTGTGTCTGTTGGTACGTCTGTGGACCACATGTGTGCATTGTCCTCAGAGACCAGAGAGGATGTTGGATCCCTTAGAACTGGAGTTACAGAGGGTTGTGAGCCACCATGTGGGTGTTAGGAATTGAACCCAGGTCCTCTGGAAGAGAAACTGGTACTCTTAAGTGCTGAGCCATCTCTCCAGCCTCTTGTATATTTAGCTTTTTGTTTTGTTTTGTTTTGTTTTTCGAGACAGGGTTTCTCTGTGTAGCTTTGTGCCTTTCCTGAAACTCACTTTGGAGACCAGGCTGGCCTCGAACTCACAGAGATCCGCCTGGCTCTGCCTCCAGAGTGCTGGGATTAAAGGCGTGGGCCTGGCGTATATTTAGCTTTTAAAATTAGGACCTTATTCGTGCTAGGCAAAGGTTCTGAGCCACACCCCCAGCTGGGAGCTGACCCTTTAAAACAAACTGTTATTCTATTACTGTGTTTGTGTGTGTGTGTGTGTGTGTGTGTGTGTGCATACGCATGCGCATGTCCATGTACCACAATGCCTACGTGGAGATCAGAGAACAGCCCTGTTATTAGTTCTCTCCTGCCACCTTGTGGGATCAGGGGATTAAACTCAAGTCCTAAGTGCCTCGACCTACCCACTGAGCCACAAATTACTGACCCTGGAGTTTTTTTTATTTTTGTTTAAGAAAAAATACAAAGTGGAGACAGAAATTGAGAACTGGATCCAGAAATACGACATGGAGATGAGTGAGAAGCAGGTATGTGCTGGGGGTTCCGCCTGAGGGGTAGGGAGGGATGGGACTCGGGTCGGAGCTGCCCAGGATGGCCTGGGTATGAGTGCCCCCTGGAGACTCTTGGCCTCAAGAGGCATGTCCAAGTGTGGGTGGTGGGAGGTCTACAGGGGGTGGAGGGTCTAGTGTAGGAAGACCTGAAAAGTGGGAAACTGTGAAAACCAGACCCATCCAGAAGGATGTGGCTCCACCTAATATCTGTATCCTGGGGTCCCCTCCTCCAGCCTGGCTCAGCTCCTGCCTGCTCCCAGTTCAGAGGGGGGGTCCACCCCACTACCATCACTCAGCACTGGCTGGGCACCTAAAAGGTGCCAGGGCCCCACGATAAGTCAGGGACGTAAGGACAGGTCTCACGGTCACCTGCAGGTTCCAAACTGACGTCACTCATCAGCTGTGTCACCCGACAGCAGCTGGCCTTTTTAAGTTTGTCTCTCACCATGAGGAACACAGGCTGTGGTGTCTGTCCTGGGACCCTGGTGGGAGGGCTCATGAGACACCATTACTGAATGCGTCTGAGCCCCGAATTAGGGCTAGATAGAGTCCCAACCTGCAGTGGGGGCCTGTGTGGCCCCACCCACTTGCAGGTGACATGGGTGGCGCCTGGCCCTGACCTGGGTGGCCAGGCTGGAGAGCCGAGGGTTCACACCAGACAGTCTAAGGCCAAGCCTGGTCAGAGCCAGGCAAGCAGGGGCCCCCTTCAGCCTGACCCCGGGTCCCAGCGGAGGTTGGGTGGCTGGGGACAGGGCTGGGTGGTTCAGCACCAGGGTCCAGTACTACAACACAGACCCTGCAGAGAGTCCACCGAGAGCCACAGGATCCGTGCTGGCGAGAGACAGAGGGGCTCTTCGGGGTCACCCGAGACGGATCTCTCTGTTCTGAGCCTCTGTGAAGCTGCCTCACTGGTGGCGGCTTTCCTTCCCCCTCCCCACGGCCTCACTGTGTCCTGGCACTGTGGGGTATCAGCTCCTCAGTAGCCAGCTTTCTGCCACTGTGATGAAACACCCGAGAAAGGGAAGAAAGGTTTGTCTGGGCTCAGAGCTTTGGACAGTTCAGTCCGTGGTCACCTGACCCCACTGCCTTGAGCCTGAGGTGGGAATGGCACAGAGAGGGGAGCAGAAATGTCCATCTCAGCGTGGCTGGGAATGAAGGAGGAGAGAGAGGAGGAAAGGGTGGAGGAGGAAGAGGAGGATGGAGACACAGACTGAAAAGAAGATACCTTTCAAGGGTCCACTCCCCAGAGAACTACTTCCTCCCGGAAGGCCCCTTCCTCCTGTCCAGCTATGAATCCACCCACTGGTTGGAGCTTTCATGATTCAGTCACCACTCACCAGCGCCACCTAGCTGGGGACCAGGCCTCCAGCCCATGTATCTGTGAGGGGCCTTTCAAACTGAAGCTGGAAGGTCACGTGATCCCAGAAACTGGCCCGGGTACTTGGAATTGTCTGGAAAACCAGAAGCTTAAAAGGGGATCTCCTAAAGGCGCAGAGAAGCTAGATTTCAAGGCTGGGGTCAGGGCCTGGGGAGCTGGCTCAGTCAGTAGGCTGCTTGCCAGGCAAACACAGGACCCAGATTCGCATCCCCAGCTCCCACGAGAAGCCAAACGCCGAAGTGTGCAGTTAGTTGTAAGCACAGTGCTGGGAGGCAGAGCCAGGCAGACCCTGGGAATTTGCCAGCCCAGTGACACCAGCAAGCTCCAGGTTCAGTGAAAGAGCCTGCCTCAAAAAAATTAGGTCGACGCCGGGCAGTGGTGGCACACGCCTTTAATCCCAGCACTCGGGAGGCAGAGCCAGGCGGATCTCTGTGAGTTCGAGGCCGGCCTGGTCTACAGAGTGAGTTCCAGGAAAGGCACAAAACTACACAGAGAAACCCTGTCTGGAAAAACCAAAATAAATAAATAAATAAATAAAATTGAGGGATTGAGGATGCCAGATGTTGACCTTTAGCCTACAATACACACACACACACACACACACACACACACATGCATTCACATGTGCACTTACACCTAGGTTTGCACAACTCTCAACCCTTGTTCCTCCCTCCATTCCGAGATCCGTTCAGTTGGGTCCTTCCTGGAGTGAGCCCAGGTACAGACAGGCTCTGCATCCTACTTGGCTGGGGCGGAAGCCGGGGAGCAGGGAGGCCATGCCAGGTGCTGGGCCCCCAGTCCTGCCTCTCGCCTAGGACGAATACGAGGACCTGGAGAGCATCCACAAGGAGGAGAAGCTGCAGCTGGAGGAGCTGAAGGAGAGGCACGCGGTGCTGGTGGAGGAGTTCGCCCAGATCCGCGCCGAGAGTGAGATCAACTCCAAGAAACGCGTGGAGGCGGAGCGCGAGATGGTGCGCATGGTGAAGGCCGCCACGCTCATCCAGGCGGTGTGGAAGGGGTACCTGGTGCGCTCCATGCTCAGGTCCAAGAGGAAGAAGAAGGGCAAGGGGAAGGGCAAAGACAAGGGGAAGGGCAAGGACAAGGAGAAGGGCAAAGAGGAGAAGGGGAAGGAGAAGGCGGCCAAGGGCAAGGGCAAAGGCAAGAAGTGACCGCCGCCTGGCCCCGCCCACGCCCCGCCCCAACCACGCCCCTACCCTGCCCCAGCCTTTCCATCCCTAGCTTTAAAGAGCTAAAATAAAAACAAAACAACCCCCCCAAAACAAACAGAACATTTAAGCCATACTCAAGGGCTCACCCCTCAACATGTCTATGTCTCTCCAAGATGAGACTGTGTTGCTCATGGGCACAGCATCCTGAGAAGGGTGCAAGCTTTGAGCCCCCATCCTCCCACATCTTCATTGAGAAATGAGGCCCTGGTCCAAGCCCAGGAGCGACTGTGGAGGCCACAGAGAGATCATGAGCAGGTAGCCCTGGCTTGCCCTGGGACTGTCCACTCACCCACGGCTCCGCTATGAACTGTCAGGAAGGCAGCAGCCACGTTGGTTTGGCATTTAGATTGTTGGCATGGATTTAAAAAGCACTGGTTGCTAAAATTTCAGAAATCGAGGTTTCTATGTAAACCTAACAGCCCTTTCTGTAAGCATCCCATCACCCTGACATCCCAGCATCCCGGCCTTGTACCTTCCATGGTGCAGCAGCAGCAACTTTGAGACACAGTATTCCTATGTAGCCCAGGCTGGCCTTGAACTTATGGTGATCCTCCTGCCTTTGATTTCTAAATGCTGAAATTACAGGCATAGGCCATCTCTTCTGGCTGACTCCTTCTTTCAGTTTACAAAACAAAATGGCCAAGGGGGTGGGGGAGTGCATGCCTTGCCTTTAATTCCACCACTCGGGAGGCTGAGATAGAAGGATCCCTGAGTTCGAGGCTAGCCTGGTCTACAAAGTGAGTTCTAAGATAGCCAGAGATACCTGGGGAAACCCTGTCTCACAAAAACCAGAACAACAACAAGAACAAAAGGGTTATTTATGTGGTGTGCCCATGGAGTCCAGAGCTGGGTGCATAATTCATTGGAACTAGAGTTACAGATGTGTGTGAGCCACTTGAAGAGGGTGCAGAGATCTGAACTCAGGGCCTCTGACAGAGCAGTTAAGTTCTCTTAACCCATGAGCCACCCTTCAGTCCCCATTTGTTTTTTCTTTTCTTTCTTTTTTTTTTTTTTTGAGACAGGGTTTCTTTGTCTATTCCTGGCTGTCCTAGAACTAGCTCTGTAGACCAGGCTGGTCTCAAACTCACAGAGATCTGCCTCCCAAGTGCTGGGATTAAAGGCGTGCATGACCACAACCTGGCCACTTTTTTCCTTAAAAGGTTGTGTGTGTGTGTGTGTGTGTGTGTGTGTGTGTGTGTGTTTGTGTATGTGTGTGTGTGTACGTCCATCACATGCATGCCTGATGCCAGCAGAGGTCAGAGAGTGTTAGATCCCTTGGAACTGGAATTGTTGGTGGTTATGAGACTTGATGTGGGTGCTGGGAACCAAACCCAGGTCCTCTGGAAGAGCAGTAAGCACTCTTAACTTCTGGATCATCTCTCCAGTGCCCCCTCCTGCACCCTTTGTGGTTCCCATAAGGCTGTTCCTGTTCCATCACCCCCAACTGCTTTGACACCACAGCCTGGTATTAGCCAGATTCCAGGCCTGGGATCAGCAACCTGGTGACATCGCCCTGGGCTCCAGGTGACCTTTAGTGCAGACGAGAGAAGAATGTGTGCTTCTACTTCTAGCCTGTGTCTATCAACACGAAGGGAAGGGGCATAAAAAACAGGAGGTAGACTAACCCATCCTCTATGAAAGTTCTAGAAGCTTCCTACATGGCTAAAGTGCAGTGTGTCTGTGCCCAGACACGGCTGTCTGACCTCTGCAGGTGATTACACATGTCCCTGGGTCTGGCTACACAGACAATGGTGAGATGCCCACTGGGCTCCCCGAAATGCTCAGGGAGAGAGAGGGACAAGGAAAGGTTCAAGACCCTATTGCCATCATCCAGGGAAGGATGCAGGACCCGCAGTGAAGCTCTGAGGTCCAGGGCTCCACCCCACTGCAGCGCAGGGGAGTGCAGCGTACCCAGCAGCCCAGGCCTCGGTGCCTTTTCCACCTGGGTCATCACCAAGTCCTCTTCTGTTCTGTTGAGGGCGGAGGTTGCTGGGATTGATCCCAGGGCCCCATTCGTGTATGTTAGGCAAACACTCTACCACGAGCTACATCCTGCCCCCTAACAAGACAATTGCTAGCAAAGGACTTTCCCTGTGTCCTGAGCTGGCAAGAACCATCCACCTACCCATGCATGGCGTCGCAGGACAGAGACAGGACCAGGTTAGATCATTTGAGTTCTATGTCCTCAGACCTCAGCAGCCCCTGTCATTTCTGCCATACCCTCACATCACTCCTTCTTCTATTTAACTCAGCTGTTTAAATCGACCGAGCCCTTTACTTGAGGGGGAAAAAGTAACACACTGCTGGGCTTTGATGAACTAAATACATTTAATATGTGGAATAAATACATGAATATTAAAATAATGTCTCCCCACATTCCACCCTTGGGGTCCAGACATAGCCCAGGAAGCTCCCTCCCTTAAGGCCCCCAGACCCCTATAGAAACTGAATCCTGAGCAGGAAGCTGGGTGGGGTTTGGCACCATGCAGAAAGAGGCTGAGCTTGTGAGGACAAAGGGAAGTATGGCCCATCCTCACCATGGAGCCCCATGGAGGCTTCTCCAGTGCTTGGGTGCCCTGGAGACACTGGTCCCCAGAGGATCCCACCTGAGCTGAGTCCTTGCTGTGAGCCAAAGGCTTACCTGGTAAGAGCCTCATTTCCAAGGAGGCTTTGGCTTGGGGGAGCCGGCCCCTCGTTGAGGGGCAGCTGGCCCAGAAACACTGCCTGACCGTGCCTTGGGAGTGACCAGGGGACTCTGGACGGTCATCCCTGATGTGGAAGGCCGGGGACTCCAAGGTCCATTGGTCTGGGGGACACTGGAAGCTGGATGACCCATGCTGGGGACACTTAGGTGGGTGAGTGAATGGGAACGTCTCCGCCCCAGAGAGCGGGGAGCATCCAACCCCTCCTGGGATGTCTTCTGGGAGCCTGTTGCCACGCTGGAGGCTGTCCTGGAGGGTCCATCTGGGTGAATGGCTCGAAGTGGGGTCTCCCTGGGGCGAGGTGAGTGGCCGCCCCTAGGGGTGGCTGGTGGTGTCCAGAAAAGGGTCCGGAGCTTAGCAGCATCTCCTATGGCTGTCCGAGACCCCTCCTTGTTGGTGCCCTGTGGCCGGGAGCCGAACAGCGATTCATCACAGTAGGATGGGGTGTGGCCAATCAACCTGGGAAAGGGAAGGGTGCAGTGACCTGGGGAGACACACTGAAGCCCTCTCCAACCTCACTGCCCACCAGCTACTGGAAGCAGTCAGAGCCTGTCTGGTACCCTCAGGGGGCCCTGACTTATTCTTCAATAGGCTCATACGTATTAGCCCAAAGGAGCTTGGGGCCTGTCTCCCTCTTCTCCCGGAGACAGACATGTTGGAGAGGGGAACAGTCCTAAGAGGGACCCTCCCCTGGAGCACCTCATATATGAGCCCCACCATCAAGAATCCTAACTACAGCCATTCCTTGGTATACGGGGGACCACTCCAGAAGCCCTTGCAAATATCCGTCCACGTTCAAGTCTTGGGCACCAAATGACAGACACCCTCCTGAATCTACTCAGCTCCAGATGAATGGAGTAATTAAGCCCGTGAAGTGCCACACAAACGGCTGTCACGCTGTTGTTCAGGAACAACAAAAAACCCTATAGGAGCTTGGGCCAGCAAGATGGCTCAGTGGGTGTGGGTGCCTGTGGCCAAGGCTGACAACCCGAGTTCGATCCTCAGGACCCACATGGTAAAAGGAAAGAACTGATTTCCTATAAATTGTCCTTTGACCTCTACCAGTACACACCCCTCCCATACAAAAATAACCAAATACAAACGTACTTTTCAAAAAAGTCTATATGAGCTCAGCAGAGGTGCAAATTTTTTTTTTTCCTGAAGTTTTTTTTTTTTAACCAAGAATTTCCTTTAAAAATATTTTAAATTGGGGTTGGGGATTTAGCTCAGTGGTAGAGCGCTTGCCTAGCAAGCGCAAGGCCCTGGGTTCAGTCCTCAGCTCTGAAAGAAAAAAATATTTCAAATGCATTATTACTATGTGTGTATGATGTGGATATGTGGGCCTGTGGAGGTCAGAGGACAGATCTGTGGAGTCATTCTGTCTTCGACCTTTAGGAAGGTTCTGGCAATCACAGGTCATCAGGCTTTTGAGACAGGAACCTTTTTTTTTTTGAGACAGGGTTTCTCTGTGTAGCTTTGCGCCTTTCCTGGATCTCGCTCTGTAGCCCAGGCTGGCCTCGAACTCACAAAGATCTGCCTGGCTCTGGCTCCCGAGTGCTGGGGTTAAAGGCGTGCGCCACCACTGCCCGGCTCGAGACAGGAACCTTTACCCACTGAGGCATCTCTCCAGCCAACACTACCGTTTATCAGGACCTCCCTAAGCATTTGGCTGCTGCCACGGTATCCCCCCGCCCATTTAAAGGGAACATTCATTCTACTATCTGAGTAAACTGCGCCTCAGAGACGTCAAGGTGCTTGCCCACGGCCACACAGCAGGTGAACAGCAGGCTGTCCCAGGTAGCCTGATGGCTACCGTGATGGTCAGTTTCAACTGTCAACTTGGCAGGACCTGGGATCACCTGGGAGGAGAGCGGCAGAGAGGGGCGTCTCAGTCAGGCAGGCCCTTGGGCGTGTCTACAGCGGACCTTCCTCTTAGTACCAGTGGTTTATGTGCACGGAAGTCCATGCACCACGTGTGTGCCTGGAGTGTCAGAAGAGGGGGTCGGATGCTCTGGGACTGAAGGGAAGGAAGACCGTGTGCAGACGAGCAAGCATGCCACGTGACCCGCTGTCTCCAGACCCCACTGCTGCGACTTCTTATAACAGCGCAATCCAAACCACCCGCCAGACTAAACCCCTTCTGGCCTAAGTTGCTTCTGCCGGGTATATAATAATAATAATAATAATAAAGAGACCAAGTCAGCCACCCTTAGCATACCCCCACCCTGTTACCTGTATTTGTTTTTCTTCCTTGGTGTGAGGTTTGGGGTGCTGCTCCTGGAAGGGGTAGACTCACAGTCTCTCTTGACCAGAGAGACCTTGGGTGTTCCTGGGCCCACTCCTCTGGATCTGTTACAGTTCTGCACCCAGGGTGGGTCAAAGTCTGGTGGAGCGGGCCGGGTTCCGGTAGGGCTGCCAAACAGGGTCTCATCCACATAGGACGCCCTGGCCTTGACCCTGTAGCCGCCGGGGCCGCGGTGCTGAAGGTGGAGCGCCTGCATTCCACCGTGGGCCAGTTCCACCAGGATCTTCACTTCGGTCGGTGGTCAAGGGTGCCTGCCAGTGGGTGTGGTCTGCCTGCCGGACTCAGCCTACAAGGCTCCCTGTGGAAAGGGTCAGAGTGAGCTATAGCAGCAGGGCCAGGTAGGTAACAGTGGCAACCTGGAGTCTCAAGTCCAAGG
The DNA here is from genome assembly GCF_049852395.1 of Peromyscus maniculatus bairdii. Lineage (NCBI taxonomy): Eukaryota > Metazoa > Chordata > Mammalia > Rodentia > Cricetidae > Peromyscus > Peromyscus maniculatus. The sequence continues at coordinate 12,214,303 of NC_134874.1, forward strand.
GCAAACGGCCTATTCCTGGTGAGGGAAAGGTCTTTTTCAGAGAGGGACTACCATTCAGGTAGCGTCTTGGAAATGAATCACTTTTTTGCCCCTCCCCCACCCGGGGTTTCTTGTAGCTCCAGCCGGCCTGAAACTCGCAATACTCTATAGCCAAGAATAACCTTCAACTCTGATTCCTACTTCTGCTCCCCACGAGGAACTAACTGCATGAATGCCTGGCGTCTGAGGCTCATGGGTTCGAACCCCGTGGTCTGTGCACGATGCAGGCTAAGCAGGCACTTCGTTCTTTTTAGTTGTCAAGACAGGGAAGCACGCCGTCGGCAAATATTTAATGAATAAATAGGTACACACTTTCAGCCTACAGTGTATGCACAACAAATATTTACAGTACGACTACGGGCGTACAAGGGGGATGGCACCAACCAGAAAAACAAACTATGGTGGGAGGCGGGGAAAGGGGCTCCCAAGCCGCTCTCGCTCCCACGCCTACCTTCGGCAAAGCACTTTGCAAACGTAGTGCGTTCTAGTCTTCGCCCACAGCCCCGTTCTCTCTCGAAGATTACATCCATTTTTTTTCCGACCACAACTCAAAGATTCCAAACAGCGGAGTACCATGCACCAGCCAGTCTACAAAGCTGAAAGCGCAGGCATCACGGGGACTCCTTTCCCGGCGATGTTCCTACTGAGGCCTCTGGCCAGCCAGCAAGCTCCGGCTCCGCCACAATTTCCCCGCAGTGGAGCCACAGCGACACGCGCCCACGCTCATCGCGCGCTGGGCAACAGGAGCGCTGGCCCGGCCCCTAGACCCCGCCCCCGTGCGGATGGTACGTTCTGCAGGCCACACCCCCCGTTTCGTTGGTACGTTCCTTAGGTCCCCCCGCCCCGCCCCGTCTCTCAGGGTCCGGCCCTGCATAGTTGGTACATTCCTCAAGTCCTTCCACCCGCTCAGACGGCACGTCCCTCAGACTCGGCTCCCAGTACAGTTGGTACATCCCTCAGAGCTTGGTATTTGCACAGTTGTTGCGCCCCTTTAGCCTCTATCCCGGTTCAGTTGGTATATTCGTCAGCTCTACACCCCCACTAGTTGGTATGTCCCTCAGGCCCCGCCTCCTCCCAGTAGCATATCCCCTCAGGCCCCGCCCCATGGGTGAAGCCACGTTGACGCTCTGTCCCCCGCGCCGCGGGTTGGTCCCTCAGGCCCCGCCCTTCGCTCTGCTGGTTGGTTCCCGCAGGCCCCGCCCTTCGCTCTGCTGGTTGGTCCCTCAGGCCCCGCCCTTCGCTCTGCTGGTTGGTCCCTCAGGCCCCGCCCTTCGCTCTGCTGGTTGGTCCCTCAGGCCGCGCCCTAGGGGGGGTGGAACCTGGATCCCGCCGCTACTCGTGCGTCCCCCCCAGGCTCCGCCCCCCGCGCAGTCTGTGCGCCCTGGAGGCCCCGCCCTCTTCCGGGTCCGAGTGCCCGGCTCGCATGGCTGCCGGCAGACGCGTGGGTCCCGGTCCGCGGTCGCGTGCCGCCATGGCGCCGTGGAAGAAGAAGGGGCTGCGGAAGCGCCGGAGTGGGGCTTCCCAGGCCCGCGACAGCGACTCGGAGGATGGCGAGTTCGAGATCCAGGCTGAGGATGACGCTCGGGCGCGGAAGGTAGGAACGCGGAGTCCCCTGGTCGGGCCCTCGGCCTGCGCCCTTCCGTTTGTCCGTCTCCCTGATTGTGAGCCCTCATTGGGTACCTTCGCTCAGGGGGCGGGGTTCAACTACCTTTCGGCCAATGGGAAGTGCAAGTGCGAAGGTCCGCCTGAGTTTGGGGCGGTCTTAAGGAGATAAAAAAGGAGAGACTGGACTAGACCTCTGAAAAGCTGGTTATAAACTAGTATTTACGGATGTTTGTCGTGGTTTCTGCCTTGCACGCCTAATCAGCACTGTCAGAGAAGGACAGCAGGATTGAAACTGAGGATGGTCTGGTTCCAGATGTGTGCACGTGGGGAGACAGGCGTGAGCGCCAAGGGGGCAGAAAAGCCTACGGGTCGTGACGCCCACCGTCCTGTGCACAGCGGGTGTATTCCTCCATTTCTACTCCGCAGGTGGTCAGTAGATGTGCAGAAACTGCTAAAGGCCATGAGAAGGCAGGTAGTCATTGCCAAAGAAGAGAAGGCTGCCCACGTGTTTCAGACCAAGGGCTTTGCTGAGGCTGAACCCTTCACTGACTGTGGGACACGAGAAGTTGCTCAACTTTTTTTTTTTTTTTTTTTTTTTTTTTTTTTTAACAAATCAAAACCCAGCCTGCGGGCCGCGGATGTAGCTCAGTTGGTAGAGCGCTTGCCTAGCATGGACAAAGTGGGACTGGGTTTGAGCCCCGTGCCCACATAAAAGCAGGTGTTGTGGCACACACCTGTCATCCTAGCACCTGGGGTAGGAGTGGTGAGGGCAAGAGGACCAGGAGTTCAAAGCCACCCTTGGCTATATAGCTGCTAAGAGCTATACCACCAATCCTGAATATTGTGTTTTACAAGTAACGTAAAAGGTCCTATATCCTGGGATACAAACGTACTTATTAAAGGTCTAGCATACCCTTGATGTAAATAGGGCTGGGAGAGCAGTCAGTCCTCACTATACCATTGAGCTGGTTCAACCCCTCCCCCCCCAACAACCAAACAAAACCAATATCTTTGTGCAGTGAAATGAAACCAGAATACTGCATGGGAAGCAGTCTGTCAACTTAGAATCAGTGGGGGACATCTTTCATTACCCCCTCCCAGATCCTTTGTTTTGGTTGGGGTGGAGACCAAATCCAGAGCCTTGTATGTGCTAGCCTTGTACAGGCTCTGTCAGCTCTATCCCCAGGGTCTCCTTCACGTAATCTTGGCACAGTTGTCTTCAAACGAAGGGGGTGGGAATCCCCAAGCAGAATGCCTAAACTAGTAACAAAAGTTCCGATGAGCAAAGCTTAACAATTGTCAGGAAAATTATTTGCCTTATGTTAAGTTTTTGTATTTATTTATTCATTTGTTATGTTTTGTTTTGAGAGAAGGTCTCTCTGTGCAGCCCAGGCTGGCCTTGAACTCACAGATTGTCTTGCTTCTGCCTCCCACGTGCTGGGATTAAAGGTGTGCGCCGCCGCCGCCGCCGCCGCCGCCGCCGCCGCCGCCGCCACCACCACCACCACCACCACCCATCATATTAAAGTGTTAGATGGGGTCTTGTGCAGCCCTGAATTCACTGTGGAACAAAGGATGATTTTGCTCTCCTGATCCTCCGGTTTCCTAAGTGCTGGGATGACAAGTGTGTGTGTTGTTACATTCTTTCCAAGGCCTGTAATAAGTTATACATATACCATGACCTCTCCCAGAAGTTTTAGGATTTAAAAGTTACTTGATGAATTTCACCGGAAGAAATCCAGTGAAGGAATTGGTTGTGGCGCCACACAGCTGTCATCCTAGCACCCAGAAGGTGGAGGCAGGAGGATTTAGGGTTTAAAAGGCCAGCCTGGGCACAGGAGACCCTGTCTGGAAAAGTCCGAAACAAAACAGAAAGTTATACAAAGACACATAAAGGGTTGGGAATTTAGCTCAGTGGTAGAGCACTTGCCTAGCAAGCACAAGGTCCTCAGCTCCGGGGGGGGGGGGGGGATACACATAAAATATGTTGTGTTAGCCAGGCAGTGGTGGCACACACCTTTAATCCTAGCATTTAGGAGGCAGAGGCAGGCGGATCACTGTGAGTTCGAGGCCAGCCTGAGTTCCAAAGCGACACAGTGCAACCCTGTCTTGAAAAACCAAAAAATAAATAAATAAAATAAAAATATGTTGTGTATAAGCCAGAAAATAGGTTGAGAGGCCAGAGAGGTGGTCCAGGAGACAGAAATGCTTGCCTGGTAAGCCCAACAAACTGGATTTGGTTGTTGGAACCAGGCTGGATGTAGGAGCTAAAGAGATGGTTCATTGGTTGAGAACACTGGCTGCTCTTTCGGCAGATTGGGGTTTTGTTCTCTCATTTCTAAGGGATCCAACACCCTCTTCTGGTCTCCTTGGGTACTGCATGCACATAGTGCACATAATCTATGCAGGCAAAGAACCAATACATTTATAAAGCTGGACATGGTGGCATGCGTGTAGTCCCAACAGGTGAGTCGGAAGGTGGAGACAGGAGAACCACACAGACCAGCTACCCAGGAGTGCACCACCAGCAGAAACAAGAGAGTGGACTCCTAAAAGTTGGTCGTCTAAAAGTTGGCCGTGCCCACCACCACCCAGGCCTTCACGCCCATGACATGTATCACGCACACATGCACTAATGATGCACTTTAAAAGAACATAGGATGAGAGCTTACCATAGCACTTTGTCCCATGAGAACTCTGTTGAAGGAAATGGCTTACGTCTGTGTTATTCAGTATAGTAGACAGCAAATGTGGCATCATAAATACTTGTGTTTGGCTCATACCACCAAATCCTTGGTGTTTAGTTACAGAATCTGAGTTCATCACATATTTATAGCTACATGACAGTAGGCTTAGAATTCTCTTCTGAGACAGAAGACATAATGAAATAAGATCCAAGATGAAAATGAGAAAGGAATAGAAATAGGCCAAGCCTAGTGGTACAGGCCTGTGATCCCAGCTGCTTAGGAGGCTGGGGCAAGAGATTCACAAGTTCAAGGTCAGCCTGGGCTACATAGGGAATTCAAGGCTAGCCTGGGCAACTTAGTGCAACCTTGCTCAAAAATAAAAAGTAAGAAGAGGGCTGGGGTGTAGTTCAGTGGCAGAGGGTTCCGTCCTCGGCATCCCCGGAACAACAGAAACATTTGGTGGGGGAGGGAAAAAAGAGATAAGTTGTTATTTAAAAAAAAAAAATTAATCAGAAATTGGAAATGAGATCCAAGCATAGTGGTGTATGTATGCCTTTGATACTAGTACTCGGGAGGCAGAGACAGGTGGGTGTCTGTGAGTTTGAGGCCAGCCTGGTCTGCAGAGTGAGTTCTAGGATAACCAGGTGCCGTGGCCACGGCGCCCTCAGGTTCAGGGAGGTGGCTGTACTGCTGGAAAGGGGCGGAGTCTGGCCGGCGAGCCCCATAGACTTTCTGCAGAACTGATCTGCACCTCTGCCCCAGCCTGGGCCGCGGAGAGCTCATTGGAGAGTTGGTTGGTGAGCTTCCGGGCCTCACACCCTTGTCAGCCAGAGCTGGAGTGATGCCATCTCTCCCTTCCTCCCTCACAGCCGGGCCCTGGCCGAGCCTTGCCCTCCTTTCCTACCTCAGAGTGCGTATCAGACGTGGAGCCCGACACCCGGGAGATGGTGCGAGCCCAGAACAAGAAGAAGAAGAAGTCTGGAGGCTTCCAGTCCATGGGTGGGTAAAGAGGCCGGGGTGCTGGGGCCCTGGGGGGGTACCCTGGGGGTGGGGGTGGGGTCATTGTACCCTCTGTGCTTAGGTACTGACGGCTTACCTGTGTGGTGGGTGTGAGTGGATTGAGGTAGTCAAAACAGTCTTCCACAGCAGGCCTGGAAAGGGGGTCACCCCTAGAGGCACAGGAGGTGGCAGAGGGTTTAGTCTCAGACAGGAGGACAGCCTTGAAGAGATGGGCACGGGATGACGGCGTGGTGTCGGGACACCTGTGTGGGAATTACAGCTTAAGTGCTCTGCCCTTGACGAAGCAGTAGCTGCCAGGGCAAGGATTGAGACACCCACTGAGTGGCTCTTAATAGCAATTAGAAAGGAGCTGGGCGTGGTGGCCTATGCCATGGCTACATAGTAAGACCCCGTCTCACAACAAAACTAAAATATCTGCAGCCTATGGGACAGACAGAAGATTATCTACAATATGCAAAGAGTTCTTACAAATCAATAAGTAAAGGACAGAAGCCCTGAGAGAATGGGTTGCAGAAATTGAACAGTTGATTCATAAAAGCGACCTAGGTGGCTGTTTAGATTTAAAGCGAGGTGCTGGCTCTCGTCGATAATCAGGGGGATCAAGCAGAGACATACATGTAGGTGTGGCGAAAATGAAGCTTTGACCAGAAAACAGTTGAAGTTGTTTAGTGGTCTCTAGGCCTCCTCCTGCTGGCTCCCCGATCCTCAGCCCAGGTCTCTTAAGTACCCAAGGCCACTCTCCCGTTCGTACCGGTCCTGTTTCCCAACATCACCACCACACCTGTCAGAGCGGCACATGCCTGTGATCCCAGCACTCCGAGGCAGAGGCAGAGACCACAGGTTCAAGGCCAGTGTGGGGTACATAGCTCAGACAGAAAAACAGAAGTTAAAGAAATTCCAGCAGAGGTCAAGTGAGGTGTCTCTGCCTCAGTTTGGTGTCTTACGCTCCTTTGACCTTTGATTTTTTTGCTTTCTGATTTTCTTTCTGTGTGTTGGTAAACATGGTCCTTTGTCCTATAATATCTGATGGCTGCTGTGCCCGCACCCCCCCTCCCCTCCCGCCCCCTGACCACTCCCATGTCTCTCCCAGGCTTGAGCTACCCCGTGTTCAAAGGGATCATGAAAAAGGGCTACAAGGTGCCAACGCCCATCCAGAGGAAGGTAAGGAGCTGGAGGGCAATGGGTCAGGGCAGCGGTGGGCAGTGGCCACGTGACAGATGTTCCTGGGCCCAGCTGTCACCCTGCTGGCCCTCTTCACTGCGGCTGAAGCTCCACGCAGCTTAGGCATTTCACGGGGGAGAAGGACGGGCCCAGGAGAGCTGGAGTTTGAATGTGACTCTCTGCCTCTTGTTCTGCTGCACCTGCCCAGGCAGGTCACAAGTGCCCGGGGAATCACCCAGCGCTCGCCGTGATGGGAGACAAGGTGGAGACCCAACTTGGGAGGCAGTCTCCCGGCACAGGGGCTGGGGGTGCTCATTCCTGGAGATAACACTGATAGGCCTTTGTAAGAATAGATCTAGAGGCATGGGACTCACCCACGGTCAGCCATGCTGAGACCGGAGCTGACATTGCCTCCCAACATGTGTCTTGACAGACCATCCCCGTGATCTTGGACGGCAAGGACGTGGTGGCCATGGCCCGGACAGGCAGCGGCAAAACAGCCTGCTTCCTCCTCCCGATGTTTGAGCGGCTGAAAGCGCGCAGCGCACAGACAGGGGCCCGGGCCCTCATCCTCTCGCCCACCCGGGAGCTGGCTCTGCAGACCATGAAGTTCACTAAAGAGGTGCGGTAGCAGGGTCTGTTGGGAAGCTGTGAGGAGGCTGAGGTGGCTGGCCCTCACCTTTGATCCAGTCTCCCTCTCTCCACAGCTGGGCAAGTTCACCGGCCTCAAGACAGCCTTGATCCTGGGCGGGGACAAGTAAGGACCCCTCACCCCGTGTCCCAGCTTCCCCGTGCGGGCACACTCCCTGCACCTCGAGGGTTTCCTTGTAGGCCTGTGCTGCTAGTCACCGACAGCAGCTTCTCAGACAGACTGGCCAGGCTACATGTGGTGGAAGCCGGGACAGGGATCGAGGGACCTGTCAGCTCAGTGTTGGGCCAGGGAGTCTAGTGAGACGGTAGTTGTACAGGCTGTGTCTTTTCTCTGGGTGCCCCGCTCAGGCTGCAGTCGGTCTGTCCTGCTCCAGCTTCTATGAAGGGATGTAGTCTGTGATTGTCAGAAAGCCCAGCCTCCCCAGGCTACATGGAGCCAGGATCCCCACTCCTCCAGCTGCTCCAGGGGTGCCTGGGGGAAGGCAGGAACAGGCACTTAGCCATCAGGGATTCAGGGTTCTAGGTGAAGCCAGTAGTTCCAGGCTCAGCCACTAGGTGGTGCCGTGAGTTGGCGGCAGTGTCTGGAGCCACAGAGGGAGCCGGCGTCTTGAGGTTCTGCGTTGAGTTTCGGCCTGTGTCTCACAATAGCCAATTCTCGCTGCCGTGCCTGGGTGTGTGGTGTGTCCCGTGGCGAAGTGTGAGGGCGCTTGGCTGAGACATGGCAGGGGCAGACTCAAAAGCTCTGTCTTCTCAGGCTGACCCTGCTTCTCCCCCTAGAATGGAAGACCAGTTCGCTGCCCTGCATGAGAACCCTGACATGTGAGTTTGTTGATGGGAGGCGGTGCGGGTGCCCCGGGGTCCCTTTCCCAGATTGCCCTGGAGGAGACTGAAGGGGGTGGTGAGGCCCTGAGCCTGGGGTGACCTGGGTTGTACATCTCTTCTAGAATCATTGCTACCCCTGGGCGGTTGATGCACGTGGCTGTGGAGATGAACTTGAAGCTACAGAGTGTGGAGTACGTGGTTTTTGACGAAGCAGACAGGTGAGGCTGCAGACGGACCCCTGAGCAGATAACTGTCGAGGTTATCCTCAAGGCCCGGGAGACAGAGAGAGGGGAGCCCACAGGAGAAGGGGACTGCCCAGGGAGACCTGAATGCGTGTTGGAATAGTCCCATTCCTGGGGCACCTGCACTAGTGATTTTAAGTTTACATCTTAGTACTGAAAAGAATGTTATGTCAACCAACGCTGGGCTGTATGAATTCGCGAGTGCTTGCCTGGATCGCAGAAGGCTGGGTTCATGCCCATCACTGGAAACACACAAGACGAATCCCTGCACAAGGCAGGGATTCTGGAGTGAGGGTAGACAGGGTTCCGAGCTCTATAGAGCGGAAGCCCCTCTCCTGACCCTCCCTGCTCACCACTCTCTGCAGGCTCTTTGAAATGGGCTTCGCTGAGCAGCTCCAGGAGATCATAGGCCGCCTTCCTGGGGGCCACCAGACAGTGCTGTTCTCGGCCACGTTGCCCAAACTGCTGGTGGAATTTGCCCGGGCAGGTGAGCCAGTGGGGTGTGGCGCTGGACTCCGGGGGGGGGGGGGGGGGGGGAGTGCCTGGGACCCGCCCCTCAGTGACCCCCGCCATCTCCCCCACACCCCAACAGGTCTCACAGAGCCTGTGCTCATCCGTCTGGATGTGGACACCAAGCTCAATGAGCAGCTCAAGGTGAGGCAGGGTCGGGCCTCTTCCCCCGGCTAGTGGCCAGGTGGGCGCCGCCAGCCCGTAGCCCACCTGGCCCACGTCCGTCCCTCTCCCCGCAGACCTCCTTCCTCCTTGTACGAGAGGACACCAAGGCCGCTGTGCTGCTCTACCTGCTGCGTAATGTCGTTCGGCCCCAGGACCAGACGGTGGTATTTGTAGCCACAAAGCACCACGCAGAGTACCTCTCGGAGGTGAGCCGGGGCTCTGTGGGATGGAGGGACCCCATTGGGTCTCAAACCAGTTGCATCCCGAGTCCGGAGCTGCACTTACAAAGAAGGCCACCAGAGGGCGGCAAGAGAGCAGCCATGAGTCTGGGTGGGGCTTTTTATCAAGGGCCATCGCACACGCTGACGTCTCAGACACACGGTGAACTGTCAGTGCATCTTCTGTCAGCATGTCCAAGCTGGTCTCTGTCTGTCTGCCTGTCTGTCCAGATCATCTGCAGCAACTCCCAGTGGACTTGGATTTTGGGGGGTGGGTTTCCAGTGTGTGATGTGCCTGGCACCTAGGCACGATACTCACATGTTAGTGGTGTGGTGTGTGCCCTTAACCTTTTCTGTGAATTCACACCTGTGTGACCCTCAGCTCGACAACGCAAGTGTGGGGAGTCCCAGCCGCGTGGAAGGCTGGGGGAGGGGCTGACCAGCCGCTGTCTCACACCCCAGCAGCCACACCTGGGCCCTGCTGAGGACATGGGTGGCTGGGTCGTGCTTACCCGACATGTAAACGGCGCCTTCCTCCCCCGAGCGTCTGAGACCAAAATAGTAACACTGGGAGAGTGGTTGATGCCCTGACAGGCTTCCTGTGTTTCAGGCTCAGTCCTCAGTGGTACATTAACCCCCTTCGTTCTGGGAGGCGCAGAAAGACTGAATAATTTGCCCATGGTCACGCAGATCCTTAAGGCAGCCCACTTTATGCATTGTACCCTTTGATGCTTCAACGGCCTTGCAGAGCCGGGAGGTGGGGGGAGTTGCATTTACGCTGTGTCAGGCCAGCCAGCAGGGCTGGGGTTCAGACCCACCACGTGGGGTGCCCCAGCTTCGGCCCGGCCCCCAGCGCTCATTCCTGCTAGGCTCCGCTCACCGCCCTGCCTTTGCTCCGAGCAGTTGCTGACGGCCCAGGGTGTGACCTGCGCCCACATCTACAGCGCCCTGGACCAGACGGCCCGCAAGATCAACCTGGCGAAGTTCACACACAACAAATGTTCCACCCTCATCGTGACCGACCTGGCCGCCCGGGGCCTGGACATCCCCCTGCTGGACAACGTCATCAACTATAGCTTCCCCGCCAAGGGCAAGCTCTTCCTGCATCGTGTGGGTGAGGAGCCTGGGGGGGGGGCGAAGGACGGGCACGGTGCCATGCTGGCAGCTGAGAATTTGGGGAAACTGAGGCCTTACGCGATGTTTACTGGGTGGATCCTGACAGGTAGCCCCCAGCTCTCGGGGTTTCCTTTCTTTTGGTGTCGGGGACGGACCCTAGGGCGTTTGCTCTGCCATAGACCTCACCGAGTTGTACGCTATGTTCACAAACGTAGAGCGATTGAGATATGTGTCAGGGAGAAGAAGATTGGCGCAGGGTTCCTTGGGTGCGTTCTGTGTGTGACTGAGCGTGGTTGGCTTCATATGCACAGCTGTCAGGCAGAGGAGGGCAGTGGTGGGAGGAGTCTGTCACTGCCCTGTCAGGTTCACAGGAGACCCCAGCTGTGCCTCCCACTGTGAGTCCCGGATAGGTCCATGCTGGTGGCCGCCTGCCGGCTCCCCGTTGCCTTGCCTACAGCTGGCTCCTCATCTTGGGGGTTTCCAGAGCCCTCAGGGGAATTCCTCAGGTGCCACATGACCGACCCCTCCCACTGAAACCTGCAAATGAGGGCCTGTGGTGTTTGCCTAAGACATGGAAGAAAGCTGGGCATGGTGGCCAATGTCTGAGGTCACAGCACTCAGGATGCGGAAGCAGGAGGATCAGGAGTTCAAGGCCAGCCTGGGCTCCGTAGACCTTGTTACAAACAACAAACCCAGCTGGAATGTGACACTTCAAATTTACTCAACATGATGTTGGGGCCATGTTGGGTTACTTTCCAACATGCTGCTTTTCAAGTCACGACATAGCGTTACAGATGTTGTCATTTGCTGTGACGTCACTCTTGGTGGGTGGCCCGTCTTCACTAAAGGGCTGGGTAGTGAGCACTTTTATTTTGATGCACTATACCGTCTGTGTTGTAGCTATTTAATGTACAGCCTCACGAGGAAAGTTCCCATTGGGAGTATGTAAATGAGCGGGCATGGCCGTGTGCCAGTAAAACTTTATTGTACAAACAAGTGGTGGGCCAGGTGCTCACCCTATCTTTCCTCGGCTCGGTAATTCCTACCTGGTAGTCATCAGCCCGGTGACCAGTCCTCTGTCCTGTCACCTTTAGGAAGTTCTGGTCCAAACCTCTTTTTGTGGGGATTTGCAGTCTTGAATATTCCTTGGGGGAAAGTCCTCTCAAAGTGGGGGTGCCAGGGACTTTTAAGTACTGGTCATGAGCGGTGCTGACCCTGCTTTCGCTCCCTTGGGCTCTGTACCAACCTGTGCCCGCCCCCGGCCGCCCACCCTGTATGGGGGACAGCCGTTCAGGAAAGGCCTTGGCCTAGCTCTAGCCCTCGGGGAGTTGGGGTGCCTCTGCTGAAACTCGACCCTCCCCTCCCCCGCAGGCCGTGTGGCGCGAGCAGGCCGAAGTGGCACAGCCTATTCTTTGGTGGCCCCAGATGAGGTCCCCTACCTGCTTGACCTGCACCTGTTCCTGGGCCGCTCCATCACCCTCGCCCGGCCTCATGAGGAGCCCTCAGGTGAGGCGAGGCTGGACAGGGCTCAGGTCCCCCTGGAGTTTATAAGCAGGCTGGGTGCAATGGTCTGGCTTTGGGAGGTGGCTGCTGGGTCTGACCATAGGAAGATCCTGCCCACCATGTCCTGGGAGGATGGCCTTGGGCGCTGGGACTGCTCTTGGGCTCTTGTTGCCAGAGTCGGGGTCTGTCTGTATTCCTGTGCATCCCAGGGACTGATTGAACATGCCACTCTAAATGCCTCTCTCATCCGTAACTGTTGTCCTGGGGATCATAGGCCATGAGGGATGGACATAGGCTGACTCCCCGGTGTGCCCTGTGGCTGCTGGCAGGTGCAGTTGGCCAGGACGGCGTGCTGGGTCGGGTGCCACAGAGTGTGGTGGATGATGAGGATGGCGGCCTGCAGACTGCCCTGGAGGCCTCCCTGGAACTTCGGGGCCTGCACCGCGTGGCCGACAACGCTCAGCAGCAGTACGTGCGCTCACGTCCAGCGCCCTCACCCGAGTCCATCAAGAGAGCCAAGGAGCTGGACCTGGCGGGGCTGGGCTTGCACCCACTCTTCAGTGAGATTCTGCAGGGTGGAGTAGGTGAGGGTGGGTTGGCCCTCCACAGCCCCTCCCTGGCCTCACACACGCCCTTGCCCTCCAGGCTCCCGATTTGAGCAGGGGGAACTGCAGCGCCTGAGGCTGGTGGACAGCATCAAGAACTACCGCACCCGCACAGTGAGTGGACGGAGTGGCTGGAGGGCCGGCCGCACAGCGGGGATTTCCTTCTGAGCTCGCAGCTTCCTGACATGTCACACTGGCTCTGTCGGCCACCGTAGATCCCCCCTTGTTCTGGAGCATTCCTGTGAGCCACAGCAGATCCGGGGATCCCCACCCATAGATTGAATCTCCTGAAGGGAGTGATGTGTTTTCTGCCTTTCAGAGGCCTGAAGAGCGGTCCATCCTCAGCCTTGACCCTCCCTCCCCGTTCACTTCGGGGTACCCACGGGTGGGCATGTGCTGTGGGGTTCATGTACAGAGGCAAGGAGAGCCCAGGCGGCCAGTAGCAAAAACAGCCAGTGGGTGACACAGTGGATCAGTGGTTTCAAAGCCAGGTGCCTCAGTGCAAGCGAGGTCTGGGTTCTGGCTTTTCCTAGCTGTGTGGCCTTGGGCAAGACACCCACTTTCTCTGGGTCTCTCTCTAATTGGGCCGTACTGATATCAAGGGTCCCACCTCCCACGGTGAAGACTTGAAGAGTACCCATACAGGTCTCAGCCGGCTTGGGAGGGGGCTGGGGTGGGCGGGTGGTAGGCAGTGAACTTGGCATCCCTTTTACAGACCATCTTTGAGATCAATGCCTCGAGCCGGGACCCAAGCAGCCAGATGATGCGCGCCAAGCGGCAGAGGGACCGGAAAGCTATCGCCAGCTTTCAGCAGGGACGGCACGTGAGGCAGGAGGGCCCAGCTGACCCAGTCCCCCAAAAGGAGCCGCCTCAGAAGGAAGAGGAAGACGAGGACATGGCTGACAGTGTGCAGGTGTGGGCTGCAGGGGCAGCTGGAGCTGAGGGAGAGACAGCCAGGTCCCAGCAGCCCTTGGGGCAGACAGTGGTGCAGCCCCACGCCCCGATCTCCTGTCTGTGGAAGTGGAGCACAGCCTCAGCTTACAGTCTGCAGGAGAGGGGTGTGGAGACTAAGGCAGGAGAACAGCCACAAGGTCAAAGCTAGCCTAGGCTACAGAGTGATGCTGTCTCAGGCTAGCCTAGGCTACAGTGATAACCAAAGGAAGGGCTGCGGAGCTGGCTCAGCAGTTAAGAGCCCGTGCTGCGTCAGATATACCAGCGTACGCCTTTAATCCCAGCACTCAGGAGGCGGAGGCAGGCGGATCTCTGTGAGTCCAGGGCCAGCCTGTAAATAGCAACTTTATATACTGAGACCCTGTCTCAAAAAAAAAAAAAAAGCCCTCACTGCTCTTGCAGGGGATTGGAGTTCAGGTGCCAGCACCCACATTAAGTGGCTCACAATTGTCTGTGACTCCCGTTCCAAGGAATCTAGCACCCTCTTAAACGTGCGCACGCACGAACGAAACGTACGAAAATCTGGAAAAAAAAGGAAGACAGACAGAGTCCCTTCCCCAGATGTTGTGGCCTGGGCTCTGGCTAAGCAGTACAGCCTGAGGTCCTGGTAGGAGAGAAGCCCCAGCAAGTGGGGCTGGAGGATGTTGGAGTATCCCACTCACAAGGCAGTGGCCTGCCTCCTCCTACACGTCCACTCCATCTCTCCTGTCTGACTGAGGCACAGAGGGCCTTCATCTGAAGGAAGGCCCAGCCACAAGCCCTGGTGTGCATCCTATTGTACAGAAGCAGCCAGAGCCGGGTAGGGTCAGGGCTGGTACTGGAGCACGGTGTCATTATTGCTAGCATCCATCCTGCGACTTCTGCCTGGCCCTGCTCCCCAAAGCAGGGGCTGTTGTGTGTGCAGATGAAGACCCAGGGTCTTGCAGGAGAGTTTTTCTGGCCGATAAAAAGGGAAGCCCTGGTCCCTTGGTCCTAGTGGGGCTCCCCGAGGCCCCAAGGATGACACTGGGCTCCCGTTTGCCAGGACGTCTTCACAGAGGTGGTGGGCCAGAAGCGGCCAAAGCCAGGACCCAACCGAGGAGCCAAGAGGCGGAGGGAGGAGGCCCGTCAGCGAGACCAGGAGTTTTACGTCCCCTACCGGCCCAAGGATTTCGACAGTGAGCGGGGGTGAGTGTGAGCTTGTGGTCCAGCGTTAGGTGCATAAAGAGGGTCTGGGCCCCATTAAATCTCCTCCCACTTGAATCTGCAGGCTGAGCGTCAGTGGGACTGGAGGGGCCTTTGAGCAGCAGGTGGCTGGTGCGGTCCTTGACCTGATGGGGGATGAAGCGCAGAACATGAGCCGAGGTCGGCAGCAGCTCAGGTGGTAAGTGGTCAGGAAGTGCCGGGCAGTCCCTGTGTCCTTGGGCGTGGCCTTCACTGTCCCCATTTGGCTGCCCAGAGCGGGGTGGTGACTCTTTGCCTGCCCCATCTCCCTGGTTCGCTGTGCCCAGGAGGACTCTGATGCAGCCTCCCAAACACTGAGGTCTGGGAAGTGGTATGGGGATCAAACCCCAAGTCTCTCCTTTTGAGACCTGGGCTGTCCAGGAAAGGTGGTGAGGTGGTCGAGGAACTTGGAGTGTTCCGTGCGGGCAAGTGTGACTGGCTGGCTGTCTTCTTTAATCCTCTACTGACTACATGTGAGGGGCAGATAAGGGAACAGGTACCCCGCAGTAGACTCCACCTCCCTCTCCCTCAGGGATCGGAAGAAGAAGCGGTTTGTGGGGCAGTCAGGCCAGGAGGACAAGAAGAAGATCAAGACAGAGAGTGGCCGGTTTATCAGCAGCTCCTACAAGCGTGACCTGTATCCTGAGGGACAGACAGGGCTGCGGAGGGGGCCAAGGGACTGTGGGGCTCCTATAGGAGGGCTTCATCTGGGGGCGGGGCGGCTTCCAGCTGCTGTTCCTATAGAAGGGGCTTCATCTGGGGGCGGAGCAACTTCCAGCTGCTGTTCCTATAGGAGGGGCTTCATCTGGGGGCGGGGCAACTTCCAGTTGCTGCTCCTATAGGAGGGGCTTCCTCTGGGGGCGGGGCAACTTCCAGCTGCTGTTCCTATAGGAGGGGCTTCATCTGGGGGCGGGGTGCTTCCAGCTGCTGCTCCTATAGGAGGGCTTCATCTGGGGGCGGGGCAACTTCCAGCTGCTGCTCCTATAGGAGGGGCTTCATCTGGGGGCGGGGTGCTTCCAGCTGTTGCTCCTATAGGAGGGGCTTCCTCTGGGGGCGGGGCGGCTTCCAGCTGCTGCTCCTATAGGAGGGCTTCATCTGGGGGCGGGGCGGCTTCCAGCTGCCGCTCCTATAGGAGGGGCTTCATCTGGGGGCGGGGTGCTTCCAGCTGCCGCTCCTATAGGAGGGGCTTCATCTGGGGGCGGGGTGCTTCCAGCTGCTGCTCCTATAGGAGGGGCTTCATCTGGGGGCGGGGCGGCTTCCAGCTGCCGCTCCTATAGGAGGGGCTTCATCTGGGGGCGGGCGGGGCGGGGCGGCTTCCCTTGCTGCCCTTTCTAAGGGGCCTGAACCTAGTTGGATGCTACAGGTCACTTCCTTAATGAGATCCTCAGCTACCAGAAGTGGAAGCAGAAGCAGAAAATCGATGACCGGGACTCTGAGGAAGAAGGGCCCTCCAACCAGCGAGGCCCGGGGCCCCGCAGAGGTGGAAAGCGAGGGCGGAGTCAAGGTGGGCAGGGCAGGTGATGTGGTCTGAATAGAGGTGCAGAGGTGACTATGGTCATGGCTAGGACACGCAGACTGCCCGTGTACCCCATGAACAAAGCCCCGCCCCAGTCCTGTGGTAACTTGCCCTGACCTCTCTGTCTCAGCCCACCCAGCAGACCAGGGTCCCTGGCCTCTCGCACTCAAATGGTGGTACCTGGGGTAGCTAGTCGCAGGGTGGATGGATGATGGTTCCCCGTGTGCACACCTAGAGAGGTGGAAGCTGGTGCTTGACCGCTTCCTACCTACCTGGAGCACCAGTCTCCACAGGGGTTGGGACGGGATCTCTGTGGCAGCCACTGTTCAGGAAGTCCCTCTTCAAAGCTGGCGTCGGCGGCGGCTTTGGCTGAAGGAGCTGGTGATACCTAGGCAGTTGACACTGAAAATGTGGCCTGGCCGGGCTGCCAGGTCACTTGGTGTTTGGCCTCTCTGGTCCAGCCAGTGGGATTGGAGCCCGCTCAAGCTCTGTGGGTCCAAGCCTGAGCTCCCCAAATCTCTGTGCTGACAGGTGCATCTCTGCCCCGAGCGCCCGGCGCCCCCGCGGGCCGCCCGCGCTCAGAACTCAAGACCAAGGAACAGATCCTGAAGCAGCGGCGTCAGGCCCAGAAGCAGCGCTTCCTACAGCGCGGGGGCCTGAAGCAACTCTCAGCCCGCAACCGCCGCCGAGCTCAAGAGCTGCGCCAGGGCGCCTTCGGCCGGGGTGCCCCTTCGAGGAAGGGCAAGATGAGGAAGAGGATGTAAGGAGCCAGACTCGGCCCTGGGGCCGAGTAGCCGGTAGCCATGGTGTGGACATCAGGGACGTGTTCCCATGTGCTGCTGTTGGCAGAGTCGATAAGGAGCCGTGCTGTATGGCCACAGAAAGCAGAGGGTGCTTTTGATGGGACATCGGATTGGGTCTTGAAGGATGCATAGGAGTCCACCAGCCAAGACAGGCAGACCAAGCTCAGCTGCTGCTGCTTCCCTGAATTCAGGGTTCAGAAGTCAGGACCATGTGGATGTGGGCCCTGGCTGTCTCCGACCCAGCTTTGGGTTTTAATGTAATAAACTTTTGTGGAACACTTCTAATAGCCAGGAGTGTGGTGTCCTTGGGGTGTTGGAAGGGAGAGTGGCAGGTCTCGGCTGTCGCGGTGACTGAGAGCACGTGGCCATGCCTGTGTCCCACCTGGCCACCGGGGTGCAGTGGCCTCCACTGTCTACTGAGATGAGAAAAATGAGACCCTGGACCCGGTTGCTCGAGGCAGCTCGGGGCCGCTGCAGCGTGGTGGCAGGCTCTGAGGGCGGCGCTGCCCTTCCCGCACGTGGAGGTGAGAACCAGCCTGTGTCATCTTCATGTCCCCCACCCCCCTGGTGGCTTACCCCACCTCTTGCTTGAGGTTCTGGGAAGGTCAAGCATCCCCCAGCAGCTGGACCCCAGCGCAGGCCAGACACACACTGGGGACGACCCTTTGGGGCCCCAAAGAGCTGATGCCACCAGCAGTCACCTCCACTTTGCTTAGCAAGTGCCCATCTTGGAGTATACCAGCCCTGTCGAAGCTTGTCTGATGTCCCCCCAGCCTGCTGGGAGAGAGGCCCGTCCCCAGCCTGTGTGGCGAGTTAGGGACCCGGCACAGCTGTCAGCCCCTGCTGACGGTCTTCTTAGTTGAGTGTCCTCTGGAAGTCTCATAATGGCATGGGCTGGCACGGCTCCATCTTGCCCGGGAGGAAGCACATTCAGAGAGCCGTGGCGTTGAGCCTGCACACCAAGAAGTGTGGGACTTGGTCCCCAGGTCCCCTTTGCTGCTCGCGTGGCCGGACTAGGAGGCAGTGGCTGCAGGCTCAGCCTGGGCAAGGCTGGCCAGTGTGGCGGAGAGGTCCATGATAAACAGCTTCACCTGGGGGCAGGGGTGACAAGGCCGGATCACACCCTCTCCCCACCCCCCCACAGGGATGCTGAGGTCACTGGTGGGCCTGGATACTCCACTGGAGAGGCCCTGATGGCGTCCGGATACAGCCTCTCAAAAGTTTGTTTTGTTTGTTATCAAGTACAGCTCAACTTGTTCTCTAACTCAGGACAATCCTCCTGCCTCAGTCTCCTGAGTGTTGGGAATACAGGTGTATGCCACTTAATTTTTTTTTTTGTTTTTTGTTTTTTGTTTTTTGAGACAGGGTTTCTCTGTGTAGCTTTGCGCCTTTCCTGGAACTCGCTTTGTAGACCAGGCTGGCCTTGAACTCAGAGAGATCTACCTGCCTCTGCCTCCTGAGTGCTGGGATTAAAGGCGTGCGCCACCATGCCCAGCCACCAAATGATTTGTAACAACTTTGCCGATTTACAGCTGGCTACTTGCCAACCCAGTGACCCACCCACCATCAAGTGACATTTCCCTTGGATCAGGCTTGTGTACTGGTTTCTAACCTCATCTCCATGGCGTCCTTTATCTTGTGCTAATTGTTCGTTTACATGAACTTAACAGACACTCATAGGGCCCACTGCGGTGAACTGAGGACAAGCTCACAGCAGCCTGTGGGACCCTCTTCATGTCCATCACCTGGGTACATGTTGAGGACCCAGCACCAAAGGAGGAAAAAGCAGACTAGCCATCCCTAGTCATAACAGTGACGGCGAGGCCTGGTGACAGACAGTTCATCACTGCTCCGGGCAGCCTGATTCCTGGCCTGGAGGAGAGTGGGCAGGAGAGGCCCAGCATCCTCCTCTGAGCCTTCCTCCCAGGAGCAGAGGCACACTGAGGAAGGATTAACTCAGCCCAACCCGATGCATGGCACACCTGTAATCCCAGCACTCAGGAGATGGAGGCCAGACAGTAAAGTGTTCAAGGTCATCTGCTACATAGTGAGCCTGGGGTAAACCTGGGCTCTATGAGACTCTACCAAAGGCGGCCTGATTCACATGACCCTAGGACCCTCCTGGATGTGGCACATGTATCACAAGAGTCAGGGCAATTCATGGTCAAACAGTGGCCTCAGTGACTCTAACCAACCCTGCAAAGGGCACACAGATCCACTTGCGATAGTGGTGGTTACAACCCGGGCAGCTGGGTGTAGCTTCCTGGCCCCATAGTAGGTCACTAGAAGGAACCCACACCTATAAAGGACCCTTAATCCTGAGGTGTCCCAACAGTGGGGTTTCCTCACCTCCTCTAGCTGCCCCTCGGTGTCCTCCACATCCAGGGTTAGGGGCTGACTCTGGCGCAGGCACACAAGCTGGTACAGGTTGAGCACAGACATCCGAGTGCGTCCCAGGAGCAGCGTCTTGGCCGCTGCAGTGTTCTGGATTTGAGTCCACTTGGATTCCTGCGGAACGCACGCCCAGAACGCCATTGAGTCAGGACCTGGCCCTTGGGTCCGGGAGGCCCCACCACCCAACAGGTTCACCCAGGTGTTCTGCCGGGCGGGAGCAAGCACTGCTGTCTTTGGTACCCTTGGCAACGTGGTGCCCCAGCCCTCTGGTTAGCGCAGAAGGTGGGTCCTCTCCAGCCCCGGGGACGCGCACCCATTGCAGCTTGCGCTCGCGGGCCACCTCCAACTGCTCTCGCAGCTGCGCACGCTGCTGCCCCAGACGCAGCAGCTCATCCTGCTTGGCTTCCCGAAGACGATGCAGCTGAGCACGGGTCTCGTCCAGCTCCACCTGTCGCTTGCGCTCTGCCAGCTTCAATGCCGCCTGTGTGTCTACCAGGCCGTCGAAGCGAGCCACCAGTTCGGGAACCTCCTGAAACTGGAGAGGGGGGACGCACATGGCCTGCAATCCCCCTGCCCTCCCCACCTGACTAGCAAACACACTTTGGGAGCGTCCTCAGTTCAGATATGCCTTGGGACACCTCACGCCCTGAAGCGAGCATAGCAGGAACCGCTGCATGGGGACTCCAGTGAGCCCTGTTCATGCCCCTCTCGCCTCCATGATCAAACCTAGCTAGCCGGGCAGTGGTGGCGCATGCCTTTAATTCCAGCACTCGGGAGGCAGAGCCAGGCGGATCTCAGTGAGTTCGAGGCCAGCCTGGTCTACGAAGTGAGTTCCAGGAAAGCCAGGGCTACACAGAGAAACACTGTTGGTGTGTGTGTGTGTGTGTGTGTGTGTGTGTGTGTGTGTGTGTAGTTGAAGGGTGGCCTTGGCTATGTAGGGAGTGCAAGACTAGCTTGGACTGTATTCTCATGTCTCAACAAACCAACCTAATACACACACACACACACACACACACACACACACACACACACACTTCTCCCAAACCCAACCTTCTACAAATAATAAAATTTATTATCTGTTCCCTCTGTCTTTCTCTTTATCTCTGTCTCTGTGTGTGCCTGGCTGCCTGCCTGGCTGCCTGGCTGTCTCTGTCTCTGTCTCTGTGTCTCTGTTTCTCTCTCTCTCTCTCTCTCTCTCTCTCTCTCTCTCTCTCTCTCTCTCACACACACACACACACACACACACACACTTCTCCCAAACCCAACCTTCTACAAATAATAAAATTTATTATCTGTTCCCTCTGTCTTTCTCTTTATCTCTGTCTCTGTCTCTGTGTCTCTGTTTCTTTCTCTCTCTCTCTCTCTCTCTCTCTCTCACACACACACACACACACACACACACACACACACTTGTTTAACTGCCTAACCTTGAGTGTCAATGAACTTCCTGCAACTGTTTTTTGACCTGTAAAATGGGGTTCACAATAACAGGACCCACTTGATCGGACTTAAGGGATGACTGGAGAACAAAGTGCGTCCCTGGTATGCAGTGAGCACTCAGTAAGTTCTGTCTCTTGTATACAGTCAGTGCTGATTACTGCACTGGAACAAAGCGGTCCCCGGGCCCCCGGCGCCTCTCACCTCCGGCAGCTGCTCCAGCACGCGCTCCAGCAGGCGCGCGCAGGGCTCCAGGCGCCGCAGCCTGCGCTGCAGCCGCGCGCGCTCCCGCCGCAGCTCCTCCAGCTGTGCGCGCAGCCGCTGCGCCTCTGCCTCCTGGTGTCGCACTCCGTGCCCCTCCTCCGCTGCTCTCCGCTGCGCGCGGCCCCGCCGGGCCTCGGCGTCCTAGGAGGAGGACGGAGATCAGGGAGCCTCAGGACTCGTGCCGCTCTCCGGCCTCCACCAAGCCGCGACACTGGCACTCTAAGCCACGCGCGTCGCGGAGGTTGTGTTCATCCACGAGCTGTGATTCGGGGTCCTCGCTCCCCCTCCACCCTCTGGCAATCTGATCTCCCCACTCCAGGCGGCTTTCCTAGGTGGGGGCCACTCTTAGAGTGGCAACCTGTGACCCGCCTCCGGCCCTCAGCATCCACTGACCTGCAGGAATCTGTCAAAGCGGATGAAGGACTCTTTCAGCGCCTGCTCTTTCTGCTCCAGCTGCGCCCAGCGCTGGCGCAGGGTGGCCATCGTGCTGCGGAACTCCTTGGCGTGGGGTGCAATTAGAGGTGTGTGCGTGTCAGGTCACCTAACGCTCCCAGCTGCAGTGGCTCCCTGGCTCACGCGCTATGCCCTCCCGTGGTCCCTGAATGCTAACCCCCAACCTCTTCACACCTCCTCTCCTCCAGACACTCCACGTTCCAGCCACCTGACCCTCTGAACATTTTCTTAAAAGTATTTTTATGTTTTACATTGTGTGTGTTTAGGGGAGGGTGTGTGTGCACGTGAGTGCAGTGCCTGAAGAGGCCAGAAGGGGGCGTCAGAGTCGCAGGCTGTTGTGAGCCCCCTGATGTGGGTGCGGGAACCTGAACTCAGATCCTTTGTAAGAGCAGCCATCTCTCCACTTCATGACCCTCTGAGCTTTGTCCTTGAATTTTGTGTGTGTGTGTGTGTGTGTGTGTGTGTGTGTGTGTGTGTGTTTCATGTTCTCCTTTCCTGTTTCTTTTTCCTTTCTTCCTTTGCTGCATTATCCGGCTTGCCCTCCTTCAGTCTCTAAGTCCTCCCTCCCTTCCTCCAGGAAGCCCTGCTTGTCCACTCTCACCGGGGAGTAGAGGTTCGTTTCCTCCAGAATCCGATAGTCCCAGTGCCTTCCGGCACAGCAACCCCTACCTAGACACCTATTTTCCTGTACAGACTGTGAAACTCCAGAGGACAAGGGCCAGTGCAGAGCACGCCACATAGTAGGTGCTCAATGTATACACATGCATTTGTACCAAATGCTCTCACTAGATCTTCCTTTGGTAGATAAGGACATCAGGACTCGGAGTAGACTCACCCCAGACGGTGTAACCCCCCCATTGGGCGCCACCAGTGTGTGTCTGGTGAACCCCCAAGTTTCAGCAACTGAGGCTCACCTCCTTCTGGGCCTGTAGACCCTGGTCCGCAGCCGCTAGCTCTTGCTTCTTCTCCAGGAGACGCAGCAGAGGTGGAAAGTGGTCTGCATCCTGCTCCAGTGGCTTCCTGGAGGGACCCAAAGGGAAGGAGGTTACAAGGAGAGCTGGGGCTCCAGACTTCCCGGGGGTACCTGGAATGGCCCCACTCACCACCTACTGAGTTAGTTTGTTTTTGTTTTCAAAGGTCTCAAGAAGGCCAGTTAGCCTTGAACTAACTTTGTAGATGATGATTGCCTTGAACTCTTGATCCTCAAGCCTCTACCTCTTGAGTGTTAGGATGACAGACATGAGGCTGGCATACCTACTAGCTATTGGGTCTTTGATTTGTTTACAAGTTTGCTGAGCATTTATTCTACACCAGGCAGTGTGCGTAGTGACGGCAGATGCAGCCATCAAGAAGACAGACAGAGCTGGTGGCGGCACCGGCAGCGCATGCCTTTAGTCCCAGCACTCGGGAGGCAGAGGCAGGCGGATCTCTGTGAGTTCGAGACCAGCCTGGTCTGCAGAGCGAGATCCAGGACAGACACCAAAACTACACAGAGAAACCCTGTCTCGAAAACCAAAAAGAAGGAGAGGGAAAGGGAGAGAGAGGAGGAGGAGGAGAAGGAGAAGAAGAAGAAGAAGAAGAAGAAGAAGAAGAAGAAGAAGAAGAAGAAGAAGAAGAAGAAGAAGAAGAAGAAGAAGAAGAGACAGACAGACACCTGTATTGCTGGAAGCTGTACTCCACCGAGGACTACAGACAGCCAACATGGATAATAATAGCAAACACTGCCCAGGCATGGTGGACCCTGTGGTGTAGACCAGAGACAGTGTTCAGTTGGAGTCAGGGAGTCTCTCTGCACAAAAGGCATTGGGACAGAGCCCCAGGGAAGGAGTTCTTCTGACAACTGTAGGGAACAGAGTCCAGGCCAAGGGAACAGCCAAGAAAGACCCAGGCTCCCAGCAAAACACTTGAGTATGTTGAAGGAGCCATAAAGTCAAGAGTGACCGGAGAGAGGAGGTGACAGGTGGAAACTAAAATCAGAGCTATCCGAGGTCAGACTGTGGTGGGCCATAGGGAAAGAAAACGTTGGCGATGACCTTTCGTAAGGGATCTTAGTGAGATGGGAGCCATGGGCAAGTTTTGAAAGCACTTGTGGCTGCTGTGAGAAGCTGGGGACCGTGGGCGCTCAGTGGTGGGACTTAGGGACTCCAGGAAGAATGTCATTCTGATCAGGGAGGACAGGGTGGGGAGGTGAGGATGGACCCATTCTGGGTACAGTTTGACCGCAGAGCTGATAGAGTGGGGTGGGGCCAGAGAGGGATAAAGGTGATCTCTGTACCTGGGAGGATGTCACTGTGAGGGATGACTATAGCCGGACGGAGCAGGTGGGGTGGTAGAGACGGGTCCCTGCTCTAACCACACAGAGTGGAGGCATTCCTCTGTGGGGAGTGGTCCAAGAGAGGCTGAGTGTGGGAGCCCGGCTCTCCCAGGAGGATGGGAGGGAGTCAGAGAGAGTCTGACATCTCCCTCAACAAGGCTTGCTCAGCTTTGCATCAGAAGTATCTACTTCCAATTTTACAAGTACCAAGACTGTTGGGGCCGGAGCGGGGTTCCACTGTCCCCAAATAATGCATTACAGAACCAACGTCCTTAAAATGCAGCTTCTCCGTTGCCCAGCAGCTCACAGGAAAATTCCTTTCCACCTTGGTTCACGGATTTCATCTCCGTGAGATACTGGCCAAGGCCAGGGCAGGAGCAGGCTAGCCATCTCAGTAGCCTGGGCTACTGGCCAGCTAGGCTCTAACGAGACCTTGGGGGAGATGTATCTGAGTTACAGATTCTATTAGGGCCTTTGCACCCCACCCCAAGACTGCTGGAAGGCCGCCGCAGGGACTTCAGGAGAAGGGATGGGCTCTCTGTTTATTCCCTCCTCCTCCTCACCCCATCCACCCCCTCATGGCACAACTCACGTAGGCACTCTGTCTTGGAAGGCCAGTCGGAAATACTCCTCCCATGCCACTGCCATTGGCCTACAGGTGTCTCCGGCCACCCTAGCACAAGCCGAGGGACTTGGACGGAGAGTGCTGCCCCTGCCTGGAACTCCCAGAAACCCAAGCCTGAGCGAGCCCTGGTTGCCTGGGCAGCCAACAGCGCAACACTCTGTTGCCAGGCTGCAGCCTAGGACCCACCCCTCCTGATAGGGACAGACAGCAAACCAGGAAGGGAGGGGATGGCTATCCCCTATCTAAATTTGGATGCAGTGGACAGGACACGGGTCTTGGGTCAATATTTCCTTTTCTGGGAGGCCCTTGTCTTGGCTGGGTGGAGTTGGGCATCACCATGCAACAGTATGCTCCTTCATGCACACCAGAGACTCATCAGG
Organism: Peromyscus maniculatus bairdii; assembly: GCF_049852395.1. NCBI lineage: Eukaryota > Metazoa > Chordata > Mammalia > Rodentia > Cricetidae > Peromyscus > Peromyscus maniculatus. Next base: position 12,238,987 of record NC_134874.1, read on the forward strand.
GCTGGACTGGGACTCGGTGCTGCAGCTTTCACTTGGCATATGCAAGGTCCCGGGTTCTCTCTCCAGCACCGTGCCCCCACAAAAGAGTAATTATTGAGCGCCTCCTGTTTGCTCGGCCCAGTGTATTGTCAGTCACTCTGGGGAAGACTGCTAAGGAGGAGCTCCAGCCCTCTGGGTCTCCGTGCCCAAGCTGGTGATGGGGCTAGACTGCCCATGCCTCACGGAGCCCCCAGGCTGGTTTGGGGAAAGCGCTGCTCTGAAGAGATGCTGTGGGAAGGGACTGGTGATTTGCACTTGAAGGGTGGAGGAGGGAGAGGCTGTCACAGTTTGAGTACCGGGATCAAACAGGATGCCCTCCATTGTGTAGGGCAACATTTAACCCAAGGCACTGGGACTAGGGGAAAGGACTCAGTGAAAAACACTCACAGCATATTCAACTGGAAGCGGCTAACTGGTCACCTGCTTCAGACTGTTCGGGTCCCTTCCTCCTCCCTCTTTCCCTCCTCCCTCCCTTTCCTCTGTGTACCTCCTTGAGACAAGGTCTGACTTTTTAGCCCAGGTTGGTCTTGAACTTACAGAAATCATCCTGCCTCGTCCTCCAAAGTGCTGGGATTATAGACATGAGCCACCTGTTTTTTGAAAATCTCAATTTCTATTTATTTATTTACTGTTTGCTTTTGTTTGTTTTTCAAGTTAGTTTCTTTAAGACAGGGTCTCACTCTGTACCAAGTATGTACATACTTAACTATGTAGCCAAGGCTGATCTCTAACCCATGATGATTCTGCCGCATTAGCTTCCTGTAATTTCCTCTTTCAAATGAGTATATTTCCTTTGTTTGCCTTTAAACATTGTTTTTATTGCCAGGCATGGTGGCTCACGCTAGCCTGGTCTACAAAATGAGTTCCAGGAAAGGCGCCAAAGGTACACAGAGAAACCCTGTCTTGAAAATAAAATTTTTTTTTGTGTGTATGTATGTGTATATGTGTGTGTGAGTGTGTGCCTGTATGCATATGTGTGTGTGTGTGTGTGTGTGTGTGTGTGTGTGTGTGTGTGTGTGCATGTGAGTACAACTTGTGAGACTTGTTTCTCTCCTTAACCTCATGGGACCTGGGGATTGACCTCCCACTCCGTCTCCCGAGTGCTGGGATTGCAGGTGTGCTGGTTAGATTTATGTCAGTTTGCCACAAGCTAGAGTCATCTGAGAAGAGGGAGCCTCACTAGCTGTGAGCAAGCCTGTAGAGCATTTTCTTAATTAGTGATTGATGATGGCCCAGTAAACTGTGGGTGGTGCCGTCCCTGGGCTGGTGGTCCTGAGTTCTATCAGAAAGCAGGCTGAGCAAGCCATGAGGAGCAAGCCAGTGAGCAGCACCCCTCCATGGCCTCTGCATCAGCTCCTGCCTCCAGGTTCCTGTCCTGCTTGAATTCCTGTCCTCACTGCTTTTGATGGTGAACAGTGACAGGGAACTGTGAGTGAAATAAACCCTTTCCTCCCCAAGTTGCTCTTGGTCATGGTGTTTCATCACAACAATAGTAACTCTAAGACCGCTATCCTGCTCAATTTGATTGGTTTATTTATGAAGTTAAGGCCCCACTGTGTAGCCCAGGCTGACCTCAGATTCACAATCCCTCCTCCTCAGCCCCTCCAGCATCGGGATGCCAGCCCTGTGCCAACCCATGCTTACTTGTAATACCTACATCGCTTGAAACGACTCCTAAGGAATTTTGTTAGGGGATATTTTTAAAAAAGAGATCTAAAATAGCCCACATTTTCCCTTTGAGCATTTTGCATTAAATTACCCACATCATCTTTCCGTGTAACCTGATGCGAAGCTTCAGCAAGAAACATGATCTCATTTTTCTTAATTAAAAAAAAATGGAGGTGTAATTTCTACCTCCTGAAATTCACCCCCCCCTTTTTTTTTCACACACATTTCCATGGTCTGTGGCAAATGTGTAAAGCTGTGTAGCCATGACAAGTAAGACAAAGCCCAGGAGACTCTGGGCCCACTTGTAATCTGTCTGGGATACATCTCAGCCTCCAAACCATTCGGTTTGGTACACAGCTGTAATCCCAGCACTCAGGAGGCTGAGGCAGAAGGATGGAGTGTTCAAAGCCAGCCTGAGCTACGTGTCCAGGTCCTGTCAAATACAAAAACAAAACAAAAAACAACAAAACAAAACACCCAGGATATGCTGAGCCGCAATGCAGGTTCAAGGCCAGCCTGGGGAATCTGCTGAGATCTGTCTCAAAAGGAAAAGTAATAAAAAAAAAAATGGGACTCAGTAGAGTACTTACTTAGTATGAGAGAGAGAGAAAAGAAAGAGAGAGCTGGGCGGTGGTGGCGCACACCTTTAATCACAGCACTCGGGCACTCGGGAGGCAGAGGCAGGCTGATCTCTGTGAGTTCGAGGCCAGCCTGGACTACAGAGTGAGTTCCAGGAAAGGCTCAAAGCTACACAGAGAAACGCTGTCTCGAAAAACAAAAACAAAAACAAAAAAAAAAAATAAAGAAAGAAAAGAAAAGAGAGAGAGAGAGAGAAGCAAGCCTTTATAATTTTGCCTTTTCCAGAATGTCAAAATGGGTATAGCGTTCCGGGGTAGAGGGCTTAGCCAGTATTCATGAAACCCTGGGTTCCATCCCCGGTATGAGGATGGAGGCGTACTATGATATGCAGCCTTCTGGGCCTGCCGCTGTCATTCAGAAACATTGCCACGGAGTCAGTCCCCTTTTGTTCCTGGCTGAGTAGTATTTACAGTTTTGTCAACTTCACACAAGCTGAAACCACCTGGGAAGAGGGGCCTTCAGTTGAGGAAATGCCTCCACTGGCCTGTAGGGCTTTTTCTTTTTTCTTTCTTTCCTTTTCTTTTTTGGTTTTTCAGCACAGGGTTTCTCTGCTGTCCTGGAACTCACTCTGTAGACCAGGCTGGCCTCGAACTCTGATCCGCCTAGCCTCTGCCTCCTGAGGGCTGATGCATGTGTCTCTGTGGTGGCGTGTTTTCTTCATTACTGATGGATGTGGGGTGGGCAGTCCATGGTGGGTGGGGCCACCCCTGGGCTGGTGGTCCTGAGTTCTATAAAAAAGCAGGCTGAGCAAGCCACGGGGAACAAGCCAGTAAGCAGCACCCCACGGGGAAAAAGCCAGTAAGCAGCACCCCTCCTTGGCCTCGGCATCAGGTCCTGCCTCTGGATTCCTGCCCTGACCTCCCTCGGTGATGGATGTGAGCTCTAGGATGAGGCCAGCCCTTTCCTCCTGAAGTCGCTTCTGGTTGTGGTGTTTTATCGGGACAATAGAAAGCAAATGAGGAGAGCTCTGGGTGGTGTGCACTGTGGTTTCTTCGGTCCTCGAATGAAGGGCGGCTCCGTTGCTTCTCGTGCCCAGCCAGCCCTAGTGTCCCGTGTGTCACTCTAAGTGTGGATGGACCCCTGGGTCCTGTCAGCTGAGCACATGGTACTCTGAGCAGCACTCCCAGGTGGTTCCCACCACCAACTGTCAGTTTCTTCTTGTTTTGCTTTGTTTTTACGTATGTATCCCAGGCTGGCCTCAGTGTAGTTGAGGATGACCTTAGACTCTGGGTGAGTGTGTGAGTGTGCAAATGTGTGTGTGTGTGTGTGTGTGTGTGTGTGTGTGTGTAGAGGCCAGAGGACAACCTCAATGTCATTCTTTAGGCACCATCCACCTTTTTAATATTTTTTAATCTATTTATATTTTTGTTTGTTTGTTTTTTTCGAGACAGGGTTTCCCTGTGTAGCCCTGGCTGTCCTGGATCTCACTCTGTAGACCAGGCTGGCCTCGAACTCACAGAGATCCTCCTGCCTCTGCCTCCCGAGTGCAGGGATGAAAGGCGTGCGCCACCACCGCCCAGCTCAAACATTTATTATTTATTTATTGTGTAGTGTGTGGGGCAAGCCGCGGCGCATTTGTGGAGGTCAAAGGTCAACTTGAGCTGGTTCTGTCACTCCACCATGTGGGGTTGGGGGTAGGGGTAGGAATTGAATTTAGGTCATCAGGCTTGATGGCAAGTGCCCTTGCGGGCTGGACCGGCTCATTGTCCCCCCCCCTCCCTCTTCTGTCTCCGCCTCCCCAGGGCAGCGGGTTACAGGCGCTCCGCTCCGTGCTATGCCTGGCTATCTGGGTGGGTGCTGCGCCTCCCAGCTCAAGTCCCCGCGCAGACACAGAAAGCATTGCTCTGCGGGAACGATCTCCCCAGCCCCAGCCACCCCTTATTTGGAATTCTAGAACCAGGGAACACTTTATTCCATAAAACAGAATAAATGTTCCGATCCTTGGAACAAAGGAGGGTGGCTTAACAGAAGAGGGAGGCAGGCGTGAAGAAAGCCAGAGCCGAAGCAGACGGGAGGGGCGAAGGAGCTTTGAAATCATGAGGACCCTGAGTTCCGATCCGATCCTCAGCTTCCCCCATCAAAAGCTGGGCGTGGCAGAGCTCTGGGGAGGGCAGCCTGGGAGGATCCCTGGGGCTCACTAGGCAGCCGTCAGCCTGCAGGGATGGATGGATGAGCTCCAGGGTTAGTGATAGACTGTCTCAAAACGTGAGGACCCCCAGACACGGACCTCTGGCCTCCACACGTACATACATGAACACACGCGCGTGCGTGCGCGCGCGCGCGCACACACACACAAATACATGAATGCACGCTTGTGTACATGAATGCATACATGTACACAAGCATGTGCACACACATATGCACACACACATGCATGTATACACTCACACACAGATAGATACACACACACACACACACACACACACACACACACACACACACACACGGTCACTTCCCAGTTCCTCCCCTTGTGCAGCAGAGACCGGGAAGCGGCATAGGAAGGCGCCTGATGATCAAACATCCTGCCGTTGTAGGGCTCCTTTGTGTGAGGATTAAAGCTGAGAAATCTTCTCTCATCATTTTCCATGGAAACTTTTTTGGATGTTATTGCCAATCCTCATTTCGGGGAAGGCCGGACAAACCGCTTAATTTTAGCTCAGGGATGCGGAACCTTAACTTGACTGACTCCATTTTGATTTTTAGCCTGGTTTGAGTAGGAGCAAAGGTCAAAGTCACAACTTCCTGCAGTTTTTATTACCATCTTTTCTTTTTCTTTTTTTTTTTTGGCTCTTTGAGCCAAGGTTTCTCTGTGTAGTTTAGGTGCCTTTCCTGGAACTCACTCTGTAGCCCAGACTGGCCTCGAACTCACAGAGAACTGCCTGGCTCTGCCTCCCAAGTGCTGGGATTGAAGGTGTACGCCGCCGCCGCCACCGCCACCACCACCACCACTGCCCAGCTACTATCTTTTTCCAGCCCACGTCGTGCCCTCTCCCCTCTCCATCCTCTAACGACCCCTTGTTCTCCCCCAAACCCCACCTGACAGCATCAGCACTGCTTTACCACATCAAGAATGCTGTCCAGGGGCTGGAGAGATGGCTCAGTGGTAAAGAGCGCTCACTGCTCTTCTGAAGGTCCCGAGTTCAATTCCCAGCACCCACGTGGCAGCTCACAACTGTCTGATGCGCTCTTCTGGTCTGGAGACGTACATGCAGACAGAGCAGTCATATATACGTAAAACACGTAAATAAATAAATCTACACTGTTACAGAGGCCGAAGGTACGTCAGCTCTCAGAGCCAAACCTGTCCTCCCGGGCTCACAGTCACATGCCACAGAAGGGGTTAGACAGACGTAAGGTTTCTGGGGGAAGGTCACTGCCATGCCATGAGGCTTCCTGGAAGCGGGGGACACTTGGAAAAAGTCACATGGAAACGGACTTGAAAGACCTGAGAGCTGAGACTAGGAGAAGAGCGGTCTGGGTGGAAAGCACAGCATGTGCAAAGGCCCTGAGGCAGGAAGAGAAGGAAGGTCGCTGGGCGGTGGTGGTGCACACCTTTGATCCCAGCACTTGGGAGGCAGAGGCAGGCAGATCTCTGTGAGTTCGAGGCCAGCCTGGTCTACAGGGTGAGTTCCAGGACAGCCAAGGCTACACAGAGAAACCTTGTCTCGAAAAAAAAAAAAAAAGGGAAGGAAGGTCTACAGGTTGGTGTGTGGGATTCCATCATGAAGGGGTCAGGGCTGGATCAGGCCAAGGAGGGCCCAGACCTGAGGTTATGGGTGACTCACGAGAGGCTGGGCCTAGAGGACTAAGGGACTCTCTGGAGGACTGGTGTTAGTCTTCCCTATTCCGTTCTTTAGAGATAGGGTCTTACTGGGTAGCTCTGACTGGCCTCGGAGCGGCCGCAATCCTCCTGCCTCTGCCTCTTGAGCGCTGGCATCCTTCTGCCCTCCCAGGTATCCTGGTGTTTGCCTGTACGCAGACAGCCACCCCAGCCCTGAGCCTGTGCGTGGCTGAAAGGCAGGCGCTGCGTCTCAAGTCGTCTCCGGCTTGTCTTCAACTGTGGAGGCCTGCGCTCAGCCCTCCAGCTGCGCCCAGCCATTCCCCTCCCAGAAGTCCCCTCGGTTAAACAGGAAGATGTGTCTGGCTCGTTTGGGGGCTCCCCTGCCACGCTGTGAGCTGGGCCTCTCTGCCTGTCTCCGTCCCCAGCTAGGGTGGGGGCAGGGGGGTGTTGTGCTGGGTGTTTTGGTGACAGCAGGACACTTTCCCAGCTGGCCTTGCCCTTGGCCACAAACCCACACACACGCTCTGGAAATATCCACTGCCCTCCTCCCTCGGCCTCACGGTCCAATGACTTCCCTTCCTACTTCTCCATTCCAAGGCGTGGGTGGGGGAGGCTGTCACGGACCTGTTTCCTGGGCAGGCAGCCTGGGGAACGGGGTGGGGGGGTGGGGGGTGAGTATGCCAATCCTGCGTACACCTTCCGCGATGGCTGCCTGTCCCCCGTGGCATGTCGCCCAGACTTGTGCCCTGCCGTCACAAACCAGGCTTTGTGTCTAGAGACAAAGAACTCCGTCTCACCCCCTCACCTGGGCCCGAGACCTGTCAGCCCTGCCCCAGCCAGGGCATCAGATGATGCCACTTCCCTAGGAGGGGAGACTGGTCCCTGGCAGGGGCAGGTCTGCCACTGGGTGTGGAGAAGGAGGCGTACAGGGCAGGACTAAGCTGCTGCGGGTCAGGACATCATCCCGAGACACCTTGGGGACAGAGAAGTGACAATCAGTGGGCTCTGGCTCCTAGGGGCAGTGGCGTGTACCCATCAAGTGTGTTTTGAGTCAAGGTGCCAAGGGTGTGGGAGGCGGCATGAATCAGACATTGTCCCTGACATTTAGGCAATAAGGCTAGTGTGTGAACCACCACCAAACAAGCCATCAGGAAACCAAGGTTTTGAGTGTGGCCAGTGGGGGCCCCAGGGACACAAGGATGACAGGGGACTCCACAGGTCTCCCTGCCTGGGCTTCCCAGTTTCTGGGTGCCAAATGGCAAGGGTCAGAAGGGAGAAACGTTCTTTCAAAAACAGATGGAAGTATCAATTAACTTCTGATTTTTTTTTTAATTTCTTTTTCAAACAGGTTTTCAAGATGTAGCCCAGGCTGGCCTCAAAACTATAGTCGTCCTGCTAAAAAATATTGTGTCAGACCCCTATAAATAAAAAAAAAAAGTGTGTGTGTGTGTGTGTGTGTGTGTGTGTGTGTGTGTGTGTGTGTGTGCGCGCACTCACCTGTACAAGCATCGGTGTCTGCCTGTATTTTCCTCTCTCATTTTTTTGGAGGGGTGGGGGCGGACAGGCTCTCTCATTGAGCCCAGAACTGAGTCAGGCTAGCCAGTGAATCCTCAAGACCCACCTTTCTTCCCCACACACTCCTCCCAGCCCTGGGGTTCCAAGCAAGCTCAACCACGGCCAGCTTTTTACATCGGTGATGAGGATCCCAACTCATGCTTTTCCTGCCTAGCCAGCTCCCAGCCGGGAAACTCCTTTTTAACAGCCGTATGTTGTTCCATTGGCTTGGTCACTGAACAGTCTTTGGCCCCACCCTTCCTAAGCTTCACTCAGTTGTACTATAAGTAGCTGAAGCTGAATGAGGCAGGGGGCTGGATATAAAGGCTCCCCTTGGGTGGGCGGGACTTGATGGAAAAGGCAAACTTGGGGTGGATGGAAAAAGTCTTGTTTATTCTGGCTTGCTCACAATGTTGCCTGTAGCCCAGGCTGGCCTGGAAGTTGTTACATAGCTGAGGTTATCCTTGAACTACAGTCTCCACCTCCTGTGTGCTGGGGTTATGGACAGGTACCCTCCACACGCAGTTTGGGAAAAGCCATAAGGGTGAATTCAGGAGTCCCAAACCCAGTGATGGGTTGGTAAAGGGACTTAACATCATAAACAGTCAGAATTTCAACTCTCGGATCCCAACACTGGGGCAGTTGAGGCAAGAGGATTGTGAGTTCAAGACCAGCCTTATAGTGAGCATCTGTCCCTAAACCAAAGCCAAGCCCAGTATCCAAACTGTATCGGCTGCCAGTTTCCATGGAGTAAGTTTTCCTTTCATGGTTTGAGGTTGGGAAGGTGGGGTTCCAAAGGTGGTTCAGTCAGATCTCATGGTCAGGGAAGCCCCCCTGTGGTACTGCCCTGCCTGCCCAGACCCCTAGAGTGATTTTAGGGCAGGGAGGCTCAGCTCAGAGCCTGTGAGATTCCCCTGGGCCCCTGCCAAGCAGGTCACACGCCAGGATGAGGTGCTGGTATCAGCCAGATCTGAGTGGTGAGCCTTTAGGGGCAGGCAGAACTCTGACCTTGGGATCTCTCTGCCTGGGTTAAAAGAACAAAAAAACAAAACCCAGATTTTCCCCAGCTCTACAGTCCAGGACGGGCACTTCCTTGTGTTCGCTGGAATGTGGCACTCCCTCCATCCCTGGAATTCCGGGCTGGGCCTGGCACTCTACCTGGCCCCATTCCCGGGACCTGGCCTTGATGCTGAGCCAAGAGGGGCTTCTAGGCTCGAGTGAGCTGGGATTCTACACGACGGTCATCACACCTAGTGGGCACTTGCTGTATACCAGGTGTGCTGAAGTTTCTGGGATTCTACATGAGAACCATTAAATCTAGTGGGCACTTGCTGTATACCAGGTGTGCTGAGGTCTCTGGGATTCTACATGAGGACCATTAGACCTAGTGGGCACTTGCTGTATACCAGGTGTGCTGAGGTCTCTGGGATTCTACATGAGGACCATTACCCCTAGTGGGCACTTGCTGTATACCAGGTGTGCTGAGGTCTCTGGGATTCTACATGAGGACCATTAGACCTAGTGGGCACTTGCTGTATGCCAGGTGTGCTGAAGTTTCTGGGATTCTACATGAGGACCATTACATCTAGTGGGCACTTGCTGAATACCAGGTGTGCTGAAACTAACACTTCTTCCATGTCCTCATGCTTCCTGTGAGACGGGTGCTGTTAACAGCCCCGATTCACATAGGAAGAAACGGAGGCATTGAGAGGGTAACCCACCTGTCTGAGAGCACCCAGTGCTGGGATTCAATAACAAGACCCCTTTCCTAAACCTTGAGCCAGCACCTTCCCCACTTAAGACTTTATTCACTTAGAGGTTAGCCCAGGCTGCCCTTGAACTCATCAGGTAGCCAAAGATGAACTTAAAATTAAAATCCTCCTGCCTCTGTCCTCCAAGTACTGGTATTACAGCTGTGTGCCGCTGTGGTGTGGGCAGGGGTGTTTGTGAAGAAGTCAGGGCTATGCACATACTAGGCAAGCACTTTACCAACTGGGCGACAGCCCCAGACGCTGATTTTTTTTTTTTTTTTTTTGAGATGGGGTTTGTCTTTGTAACCCAGGCTAACTGGGACTTCTCCATCTTCTTGCCTTAGCTGCCTGTGTTGGGATTGCAGGTGTGCGCTATCATGCCCAGGCTTCACCGAAGTCTCCCCGTGCCTGTTGTTTCCTGTCTGCAGCCATGGGTGATGCAGAGAGCTGGCAGGAACTGTGTGTTTGCCTTCTAGGAGATTGTGGGGCATACCACGAGCACCTACTGTGTGCTTGGCATACTACGAGCACCTATTGTGTGCTTGGAACAGCTGGAACAGCTGGAACAGCTGGCCTCATACTGCCCATGTGAGGGTACATGATCGGGACTCATGCTTATCTGATAGCTGCCAGGGCCTCTTTTGTCCTGGCTGGTGGCTCCCAGCAAGTCACACACCCTCCCTGGTTGTCTTTTCCCCTGTGGTCCCTGGAGAGGGGTTGTATGAGCAGGATCTCAGCCTCCTGCTGGTTTTAGTTTAGTTTCTTTGAACAGGAAGTGCCTGGGGGAGGGTCATGTAGAATATTTAGAGAGAGTGGCCCCTTGACTCGGGGTCAAGGGAGTGGGTGACAGAGCTGACTCCTTGGAGGCCTAGCTCGACCTGACAATTTCCCCTGGGGGTCTGGAGTGGGGGCTTCCTGTTTAGCTTTGGTTTAAGGGTGGCAGAGTGACTGTTTGGCCATTATGCTATAGGATCCAGGACTCCATGAGGGTCCCCGAGGACCTGGATGACTTGTCTGGGGTCTCTATAACCCCAGGGGTAAAGGATTCCAGGCAGAGGTGTCTGCCCAGGTGTGTGTGTGTGGCGGGGGTGGGGTGGGGTGGGTGGGTGGGGCGGGAGCAGGGGAGCCACACCTGGGCACACGGCAAGTCTTCTTCCTCCCTAGAGAGATGTGGAGTGATCTCTGAGGACGGTGGCAGGTGGTGATGGGAGCAGGGAGGATGCTGCCATTCTGGACTCAGCCCTGGGTCACCCCTGGCATCCCTCTGGGGCTCTGGCTGCTCAGCTGTTCCCAGCAACCAACTGGGAGAGAACCCCAGGGTGCCCTCCCACTTCCATCTGGGCTGGGTGTTGGGTGTGGAGTGGGGGAGGGAGTGGACTCAGACCACTAGGCTGCTCCTGCTCCTGGGGTTGGGCAGGTGCTCCCGGGGCTGGGCAGGTGCTCCCAAGGCTGGGCAGGTGCTCCCAGGGTTGGGCAAGTGCTCCCGGGACTAGGTAGGTACTCCCGGGGCTGGGCAGGGGCTCCCGGCGTTGGGCAGGTGCTCCCAGGGCTAGGTAGGTGCTCCTAGGGATGGGCAGGCATACAGAGACTGGACAGGTGCTCCCAGTCCTGCCAGTCTGGGCAGTGGCAGGTGACCTAATTCTGCCCTCCCAGGGTTGCCGGGCTCCAAGCTGGCCTGCATGCAGCACAAGGCCCTTGCCAGCCTTTTAAACACTCTCGAGTTAGGTAAGCCACAGACCGCAGGAGGAAGGAAGCGTGCCCGTGTCTACGCCGGGACAAGCCTCCTGTTCACATGATCCCGTTTAAAAAACGTGCACAGGCACAAAGCATTTTGGGAACGGAGCAAAGAGGAAAAAGAGCTTTGCCGGGGGGTGGGAGAGCATCCTGAAAGCCTTGCCAGGAGATGTGACATTTCAGCCACACCTGGAAGGACAACAATATTAATATTGAATACTTTTGTGTGGCTGGTTAGGTGCCTACCCACTGTTCTGAGGCCCGTATAGGAGTTTCTCACTTAATTCTCTCTCAACCCTGTGAATGAGACACGTGTCACCCTCATTGAACAGATGAGAGAAGCCAAACCGAGGCACAGAGAGGTTGAGTGACTCACCCAAGACCACACCGCTACCAAATCTACCAAATGGCCGGAGTCAGAATTCCGACCCGGGAAGGGGACTTCTGGCAAGTGACCCCACCTCTCAGAACCCCAATTTTTGTTGTTGTTGTTTGTTTTTGTTGTTGTTTCTAATCCGCAGATGGACGGCATACACGGCATGCCGAGCTGCTGAGGGCTCGGAACTGAGGTAATCCACATGAAAGGCTCGGTCCGTGCCTGGCACACAGTTAAGTGTTCGAGGATTGCATATGGCTCTTATCGTGTCGCCCTGGCAGTGTTATCTCCGCGCCTCCCCTCCCCCTACGGCCTCGGTTTCCTCCCCCGCAGTGGCAGCCAGTGACGTGGGAGCCTCCGCTGGCACACTCCGGGTTTAATTGGAGGCGATGCAAGGTGGGGGGGGGGGTGTTCGAGGCCCCTCCCTCCTCTCGCATCAGACCCCCAGGGAGTGTGCGCCGCCTGCCGCCCAGCGGGAGTACTGTTCGGGGGACCCCGAGGCTGGTGTTGGGTGGCAGGAGGTGGGAGAGGCGTGGAGGTGCTGGGTTGGGGGCACCTGGGAGACACCCGGGTTCTTGGGGGGCCCGATGCCAGTTCAGTAGTAGCCCGCTGCCCCGCCCGACTGCCCGCGGTGCCCCGCTCTCTCACCCAAAGCTCCTGGGGTCCCCGGTTGGGTGCAGCGGGCTGGGGTGCCAGCAGGGGGCGCGCGAGTCGGGGCTCAGGGCGGGCGGGGCAGCTGTGGGGGGCGGGATCGGGAGGGACCTCCCGAGCTGCAGACGCCAGGCTCAGCCTGCCCGGAGGGAGCGCAGCGCACGCACGGCTACCTGTGGCTCGGGGCGCATGTCCCCTCTCGGAATCCAGCACTTCTCTCTCCTAGCCTCGCATCCAGCCCAGTCGCACCCCGGACCCGGACCCGTGGGAGCCTGTGGGGGAGCGCGCCGGGCCCGAAGCTGGTGACATGTAGGGTCACCTCCTGGTCCAACCTTGGAACCTCGGCAGACTCCTTGCCTGGAAAGTTTGGGACTGTGTGCGCCATGGCCAAGAGCGGCTCGCTGAGTATTCGCGTGGTGGAGGGACGGGCGCTGCCCGCCAAGGATGTGTGAGTCCCCGGGTGCCCACTGGGGTGCGTGGAAGGGTTGTGGGGGGTCTCCGTCTAGGACCCACCGTTGGGGATCCGCCCTCTCTGTCCTGTGAGAGGGGGCACCCAGGCTTAGCAGATGCCGCGCCCTGCTACCCTGGGAAAGGAAGGTGGCTTTGTTCTAGGATGTCCCCAAGTGGGTCTTCCAGGGCAGGAGAAGGGATCTCTGCACGGGTCCTCCTAGAGCCAAGGAGGGGACTGAAGATCCCCTTCCTTACCTAGAGCAGGTGTTGGAGGTGGGGCTTCTCTGGATGACGGAACAGGGCTACCCAGAGATCACGGGTAGAGCCCCAGAGGACTGTGGTCCAGATGGACCCCAAGATTTTGCCTGCCTCCGAGGCGTTTAGGTTTGCAGAGTTTCGCCAGGTGCTCTCTAACCCGGAACCCCGGGTCCCCCAGTCTTACACCCGCAAACCCATGGTGGGCTGTCTCGGATCCCCAACTGCTCTAAAAGCCACTCACTCACATGTACCCCATGTGATGGGGCTGGGGGCGCTGGGTTCCTCTGCCCCTATCCTTGCTTGGCTCTGCTTCTCCAGGGCTGAGTCAGCAAGTGCTGACTCAGCAGAACGGGGTGGGTAGGGGAGCGGGTTCCCCCTTCCTGCTTGGTCCAGAGCCAGAAGGGGCTCTGAAGGTGCCAGCACCTGAGACAGGTGCTGCGATCCTTGGGAGGAGCTGTGCTGGGTGACCTTGACCCTGTCTTTTGCTGGCCCTTGGTGTCCCATCTGGAGAGTGTAGAACGGGAAGGAGGTGTTGCTTGGATCCCGTGTCCAGCTGGGTGGGTAGAAGACAATGGCTGGGGGGGGGGGAGTTAGCTGTGGAAGGGTGTGCAGACGGGGGACCTGGAGTCCTTCTTCGCTTGGGTGGAAGTCCCAATTACCCAAGCTGCAGAGTCTGCATTTCCCTCCCCCCCTCCCCACACCTTTGATTTTGGGAACCTCCTTATCCGCCAACAGTGCAGCTGTACAGAGAGAGGAGCTGTTTGGAGTAATCTTAGTGTCCCATCTTCCTCATCAGCGACCATAAATAAACACGCACCTGAAGTAAATGTAGGGAGTGACGGCACCAGCCGCGAGCTGCCCTCTCTTCAAGACGTCTCTGAGCATTAGAGATCGCAGAGCTGTGTGGGGGGCAGGAATGGAGACCTGGCAGTTGCTGGCTGGCTGAAGGGACCTGCCCAGAAATAGGACTCTTGCTTCACTGAACTCCAGCTGGTCCACCCGTCTTGGGAGAAACTTATGAACCAATGGCAGATGTTGCCGCTGGGCTAAAGAGACAGGCTCAGGGGTCCCCCCGTTTCTTCTGGAAGGGGCTTGAGTTTTCTTTCTCTCTTGCATCTTACCCTCTCCCTCCAGTTTTCTGGGCAAGGTAAGCTCTGGGGTGGGCCATGCCCCAGAGCAAGCCTGAGGAGGTGTCACCGTGCCTGCTTGGGCATCTTGCCTCAGTTTCTCTAGTGGTCAGCTCCCTTTTCCCAAAGGGATCCTCTCAGAGCAAGCTGGGGTTCCCTTGTCTGATAGTGGGGTGTTACCTGGGGTGTTGTCTCGTTCCCTCTTCTAAGGCAGAGGGCCTAGATTCAGCCTGACCCTCAAGGTTAAGGGGGTGGCCGGCCCTGCCAATCATCACTGAAGGCTTACCATGGACAGGGATCATGTTTAACACTTTGTGTGGGTCGACTGATTTCTCTGTTTTACAAATGGAGAAACCGAGGACCAGAGAGGCAGTCATGACTGTAAGGTCACAAAGCTAGGACATAAAACACTAACAGCTTCAGTGTATGAACCGTCCTGGGAAGTGATGGCTGAGGGTCACATTTTCCCATGCTTGACAGGGGCCATGGGAAAGGCCGAGAGTCTGGGGAGACCAGGGCCTGGGAGAGGCCAGCCCTGCCTGCCACCCTGGCCCCTACCTGATAGGAGCCTGATAAGGCCATGTAAGTCATGGCTCTGGAGTCGAACCCTACTCCCTGAGGGACCTGGGGTCAGCCAGGTTGCTTGGGAGAAGAAGCTGGATCTCCAAGCCTCCCTGCCAACTGATCTCAGCCGGTCTGGGCCACATCTGCCCTGGGGCGGCTGAAGAATGAGAGAGAGAGGAGCCGTGGAGGGAAACTGAGGGACAGGGAAGGACTCAGCCAGCTAGCCAAAGGCCCAGGTTGCAGCCAGCGGCATCCGGTTCCGTGTGGTTGAGTGGGTGGGTGGCCGGGAGAAAGCAGCTGGAGGAGCAGAGGGGACTCAGCTAGGAGAGCCAGGCTGAAATCGTGGTTGGACCGTCCATCCCATCCTCCTCCGGAGCCTGAGCTCCACTCATCCATTTATCTTGAACCTTTCCTGCAGAACCACCCCCAGATCCACGGAGAAGTAGGTATAGCTGGTACCCCAGGGGTCACAGTTCAGAGGTTGTAGGGATGTAGAGTGTCTGTCTGTCCGTCTGTCCGTCCATCCATCCATCCATCCATCCATCCATCCATCCATCCATCCATCCATCCATCCACCTACCCACCCATCCACCCACTATCTATCTATCTATCTATCTATCTATCTATCTATCTATCTATCTATCTATCCATCCATATCTATCTGTCCATCCATCCACCTATCTATCTATCTATCTATCTATCTATCTATCTATCTATCTATCCATCTATCCATATCTATCTGTCCGTCCGTCCGTCCGTCCGTCCATCCATCCATCCATCCATCCACCCACCCACGTACGTACGTACGTACGTACGTATCTATCTATCTATCTATCTATCTATCTATCTATCTATCTATCTATCCATATCTATCTATTTGTCCGTCCATCCATCCATCCATCCATCCATCCATCCATCCATCCATCTATCATCTCTACCTACCTACCTACCTACCTACCTACCTACCTACCTACCTACCTACCTATCTATCTATCTATCTATCTATCTATCTATCTATCTATCTATCTATCTATCTATCTAACTTTCTATCTATCTGAGCCTGGCTCTCACTATGTTGCCCAGGCTGACCTTGAACTCCTGGGTTAAGGCAAACTTCCTACCTCAGCCTCCCAGGAGGCTGGGACTGTGGGTGTGGCCCATCCCAAATGGCTTGGAGGGTCATTTTAGTCAGTGACGAGAGACAACCTCTCCAAGGAGATGGCTTTGGGAGTGAGGCAATGGAGACCCAGGTAGGCAGCCTGGGGTTTACTGGTGACTACTATTACAAAGGGGAGGTGGGTGGGACTGCCTTTGATTGGCCTAGGGCTCAGGGCTTTGTGAGGGGGAGATAGCACATGTCTTTTGGGATTTGGTTTTGCTTGTTTGAACATGCTAGGCAAACACTCTACCACTGAGCCATCTCTATGGGTTCAGTTTTGAGGTCCCGAACCCTGGTCTGTGCCCACAAGTCCTTCCTGCTGGAGATGGGGCTTGGGGCCAGGCTGGGGAGCGAAGTGTGTAGCTCAGAAGTCGGCATTAGGGTCTTGTCTGTGGCAGGGATCTCAGGGTAACCCACGATCCCTCCTCCACACCTCTCTTTCTTTTAACCCCTCCGGCCCTCTCTGGGGGCTGGCTGGGTGGGTGTTACCATCTGTTGGAGTCGTATAGTAACAAAAACAAGGTCCCAGAGCAGGATGGACCCCAGAGCAGGGTGGACGTGCAGGCTTACACTGCCTGTGGGTGGTAGGCCTGGGCAGCAATGATATAACCTGCTAATGTTCCCCAAGGTCTTGCCTTTTTGTAGGAGTTGCTGTGTGACCCAGGGTAAGTCCCCTCCCATCTCTGGGGCTCAGCTTCACCCTGCCTGAGGTGGGAAGTTAGGCTTCCACCATGGCTGCCCCTTCTTATAGCCTCCTGGACCTCCTCTTCCCACAGGTCTGGGAGCAGTGACCCCTATTGCCTGGTGAAGGTGGATGATGAGGTTGTGGCCAGGTACGTAGTCAGCATGGGGTCGGGTGTGGAGGGGAAGGGACCCAGCACTTCCCAGAGGAGCAGAGCCAGCAGCCCCTCATGGAGGTGGGGGTTGTCTTTCAGGCTTCAAGGACTTATGCCCTGGCCTTTTGGGTACACCACTGTGTGTGTATGTGGCCGATGTCAACTGGCCAGTATCCTCTGTCTGGGGACCCATGATGTCCCTGGCTCCCTGGGGCTGACTCAGCCAACCACCAGGCTGTGCCTCCCCAGTGGCCTGTTGGGGAGGGGGGGGAAGGGGCGGGCATCTCACGCTTGGTTGGTTTGGCTGTCTCTGGGCCTCTGGGTGCTGCGGGTGTCTGGGTGTGTTGTATTCACACAAATGTCCAAGTGGGAACGTGCATGTGAGTGTGTGTGTGTGTGTGTGTGTGCACGTGTGCATACCAGCCTGCCCATCTGGGGTGCCACAGAGCTGGTGTGAATGCTTCTGACCATGTGTGAGCGTCCGTGTGGGTGTGCAAGTCCACAGGACTCCTGTGGGTACCAGAGCGCGCGGCCGGGGGGGGGGGCGGGGGGGGGGGCTATGTGTATATGCCTCAGGTGTGAATGCAAAGGCGGGTGTGTGGAGATCCGTGGGCGCTGAGTCTGGAGGGGACATCAGCTGAGCTGGGCTGCTCTTCCCCCGCAGATCAAGGGACAGCTCTCAGCCCCCATAGACCTGAGGGGGTGGGTGAGTGGGTGGGTGGGTGGGTGGGTGGCTGAAGCCTTGGTTTCTATGGAGACGGCAGGATTCAGGATGCTCCTGGCACTAGTTCTGGTCCAGATGGGCTGGGAGCTGGGGGTGGGGAGCCCCCAGGGAATGCTGACCCCTCTCATGGCTCTCCCTGTGTTTACCCTATTATAAGATGCTAGCCCCCCCAAGCCTCAGACTGGCTTTCTGTATGCCTGGAGGCAGCTGTTCTTCCTTCCCTGGGCTGCAAGGAACCAACAGAAGGAAGCAAGCTTTGCACACTGCTTTGGGCTGAGGCTTCGCTGGGCAGTGTCTTTGGCTTTGTCCCCGGGAGCAGCCATGGTGGGAGCCCTGTCAGGGTGCCAGGCCCAGATGTTGAACATATGTACGTGTGCCTGTGTCCAGCTTGGGCTTGACCCTAGCGTCCCCGGATTTTCTGGATGCCATGAAGCCCTGAGTGTTCTGACCACCGCTGGTCCCACAGTGTCCTGGCCCCGCTCATGCTTGCCTCAGGGCCTTTACACATGCTGTTCCAGCCATCTGGAAGGCTTGTCTTCCTTGCCCAGTTCTCTTTTGCCTGAGTAATTTGTGTGGGAAGCCCTCCCCTGTTCTCAGCCTCAGCCCTCCTCAGACATCACTGAGTTTACCCCAATCTAGATGATGTCTACAGTCTGGGTGGGGGGCGGGGGGGCCGGGGGGCCAGGAGAGAGTGAATGAATGGGCCACTAGGTATTGGTGACTAGTGTATTGTATGTTGTTATGTAAGCATGTCTTTGTGTCGTGTCCCCCCCCCCCCCCCCCCCCCCCCCCCCGGTCCAGGCTTGTGTCTATCTGGGACACCGTGTCTGTATTTGCAAACAGACTTCTGGACGTTTCTGAGGATGCTTGTGTGCATCTGTATCTGTGTGAACGTGACTCCCTGTGTCTCTGGCTTTCTTGGCACGTCTAGGTGTGTGTTTCTCTGGTTGTATGTATCTACATGTTTCCGTGGGTTCTCTCTCTCTCTCTCTCTCTCTCTCTCTCTCTCTCTCTCTCTCTCTCTCTCTCTCTCTCTCTCTCTCGTGTGTGTGTGTGTGTGTGTGTGTGTGTGTGTGTGTGTGTGTGTGTGTGTTGGTCTACTTGTGAACCTCTTTAGTTGCTTCTCGGGGACATGGGTATGTGCATGGGTGCCTGCATGTGTACATGCACCACACACATGTCGACTCCCTGCAGCTGTGCCTGCATTTGTCTGCGTCTCTGGTGTGTGCGCATGTTGGGCCTGGATTTGCTTCCCTGTCTGGGCTCATGCGTCTGAGTGCATTTGCTATATTCCTGGGATGGGGTGTGTGTGTGTAGATTCTAGAAGTGTGTGAATGGCCATGGTTGTCATGTTTGTGTGTGTGTGTGTATGTGTGTGTGTATATGTGTGTATGTGTGTGTATGTGTGTATGTGTGTATGTGTGTGTATGTATGTGTATGTGTGTGTCTGTATGTGTGTGTGTATGTTGTGTGTGTATGTTATGTGTGTATGTGTGTGTGTATGTGTGTGTGTATGTGTGTGTATGTTGTGTGTGTATGTTATGTGTGTATGTGTGTGTGTGTATGTGTGTGTGTGTATGTGTGTGTGTGTATGTTGTGTGTGTATGTTGTGTGTGTATGTGTGTGTGCCCGCCCTACCTGTGTTTGTGGGGGTCCCCAGGTCACCCCCTGTATGACGCCCTAGCCCAGCACCCCTCTTACAGGACAGCAACCATCTGGAGGAGCCTGAGCCCCTTCTGGGGGGAGGAGTACACCGTACACCTGCCGCTGGACTTCCACCACCTGGCCTTCTACGTGCTGGATGAGGACACGGTTGGGTGTGTGGTGGGTGGGTGGGTGGGTGGGGAGTGCCTGGGGATCCCAAGCCACACACCAATCCACACACCGGGAGGAAGCGTGCTGCCTCCAACCCCTGGCCCTTGTCCCCACGGCTCCACGGGAGCGTGCTGGTCCTGCTCTGACCCTCTCCTCCCTCCTCCCCACAGACACGACGACACCATTGGGAAGATCTCCCTGAGCAAGGAGGCGATCACGGCCGACCCTCGAGGTGAGCAGGGCCTGGCTGGGATGAGAGGAAAAATGGTCTGACCCACAGGGGCTTTGCAAGGACTTAGGGTGTGGCCTCAGAGCCCGGAGGGGGAGGATTCCCCCCCCCCCACTCTCTCTCTCTCTGGTTTTTTGAGACAGGGTTTCTCTGTGTAGCTTTGCTGTGGAACTCACTCTGTAGCCCAGGCTGGCCTCGAACTTACAGAGATCCACCTGGCTCTGCTTCCCGAGTACTGGGATTAAAGGCGTGCACCACCACCGCCGGGCTCTCTTGGTTTTTTGAGACAGGGTTTCTCTATGTAACAGTTCTGACTGTCTGAGAACTTGCTTTGTAGGCCAGGCTGGCCTCGACCTCACAGAGATTCCCCTACCTCTGCCTCCCAAGTGCTGGGATTAAAGGCGTGCGCCACCACTGCCCGGTGGATGTGTCCTGTCTCTTTAATTTGTAATCCAGCTCACTTATTGAGCATCTAATTTGTTTCTGTACACCTGGGGCTCACACAGCAGAAGCGTGACACCCCTTCCCACCTGGGCCTCTGGTCCCCATCCCGTGCAGTCACAGGCTTCAGTTTTGTCTGTTTGAGACAGGCTCTTTCAATCTAGCCCTAGATGGCCTCCAAGTTGTGATCCCCGTGCCTCAGTTTCCCTCATGCTGGTATTCCAGTGCACAGTATCATGCCTGGCTGCGGCCAGCCTCTTTATGTGTTTTCAGACACTTGATATTTGCCTGCTGGCGATGCACCCAGGGCCTCACGAGCGCTCTGCCTCCAAACTGTACCCCAGCCCTGCAGTGCTTTTATTTATTTATTTATTTATTTTAACATATAAAAGTAAGAATAATAGTAGGAGCCGCCACACTGACACATTGTGAACGCATGCCGAGCCCTCCTCTGAGGTGGGGACCTGTAGTCCCTTGTGTTTTTCCTGTGACCGTGCTGAGGCCTAGAGGGTTCAGTGACTTGCTCATGGTCACAAAGGTTTTGTGACAGCCAGGACTTGGGACTAAGGTTGTTTGGGTCCAGGGTTTTGAGCTCACTATGCTGCACTCTGTGTGTGTGTGTGTGTGTGTGTGTGTACATGAATTGTGTGTGTGAGTGTATGTGTACATGAGTGTGTGAGTGCTTGTGAACATGGGTTTTCTCAGCACACACAGCCTGTTACACTTGATTTTTCCCTAGTTGCCTTTTTTAAGACCTCATGGTGTATTTTTAAATGTGAATTTATTTATTTATTTTACATTTTATTTATTATGTATACAGTATTCTGTCTGCATGTTTGCCTTCATTCCAGAAGAGGGCATCAGATCTCATTACAGATGGTTGTGAGCCACCATGTATGTGGTTGCTGGGAATTGAACTCAGGACCTCTTGAAGAAGAGTCAATGCTCTTAACCTCTGAGCCATCTCCCCAGCCCCCTTGAACTTATTTTTATTTTATATGTGTGAGCACTTTTAAGCATGCTTGTCTGTAAGTGCACTACTTGTATGCAGTGCCTGCAGAGGCCAGAAGAGGGCGGTAGGTCTCCTGGAACTGGAGTTACAGGTGGCTGTGAGTCACCATGTGGGTGCTGGGAACTGAACCCCAGAGCTTCTGGAAGAGCAGACGGTGTGAGCTGTCTCTCCAGCCCTCTTCATCATGTATTTTGAGACAAGGCACCCAGGCTGGCTGTAATGCATGACAGTCCAGTCTCGGCCTCCCAGTATTGGGATGACAGGCAGACGCCCCTATGCCTAGAAGCCACGCTGTACCTTTTGGGTCTTTGCTTAATGACGCTTGAAGGATTTCTGAGTTCTGAAATCACTGCATTCTGCTGTAATTTCCCATCATGCACTTGGCTGGCTCCCTGGTGAAGCATCTGGGGCATTGGCAATGTGTTCCCAGCTCAAGCAGTTGCAGTGAGCAGCCCTGTACTTACTAATGGTGTCACACATTCAGGTCCCCGCCAGTCAGAGAAATTCCTGGAAGTTTATGCATTGAACCAAATCAAACATTCTTTTTTTTTTTTTTTGGTTTTGGTTTTGGTTTTGGTTTTTCGAGGCAGGGTTTCTCTGTGTAGTTTTGGTGCCTGTCCTGGATCTCGCTCTGTAGACCAGGCTGGCCTCGAACTCACAGAGATCCGCCTGCCTCTGCCTCCCGAGTGCTGGGATTAAAGGCTTGTGCCACCACTGCTCGGTGTATGTATTCTTTTTTAATACTTCACAGACCCCATCACTTTCAAGAGCCAAAGGAAAGAAGGATGCCTCAGAAAAGGGCGCCTGTGGGTGCTGGGCAGGGGGACATTGTCCTCCTCTTGGTGGGGCAGAGGGATACCACATCGTACCACTGGGAATGCCAGCGAGAAGGGTAGAAGCTGATAAGAGGGACTTCCCAAGTTGAGTTTGGCAGTACATGCCTGTCATCACAGCCTTCAGGAGGCTAGCCTGGGCTACATAGTGAGACCTCATTTGTGCTAGCCTGGGCTACATAGTGAGACCTCATTTGTGCACTATCATCAATTGTCATCATCATCATCATCAATCACCACCACCACCACCACCATCATCATCATCACCATCTCCATCACCATCACCATCATCACCATCATTATCGTCAGTGCTGGGATCACACCAACGGTCCGTCACTGAGCTATGCCTCCAGCCCCAGCTGCATGTTTGCTGGTTATTGTATTAGAGCTGCAGGGGCTGGAGAGATGGCTCAGCAGTTACGAGGGAGCGCCGCTCCTTCAGAGGTCAGGGTTCAGTTCCCAGCACCCACATGAGGCTCAGAAGGGTCTGTAACTGCATTGACAGAGGATCCGATTCTGGGTTTCCTTCCGGCGGCAGTAGGGAGCCACCGAGGGTTGTTTGCTTGTTTGTTTGTTTGAGACAGGGTCTCATTGTGTCGCCCTGGCTGGAATTCGGGGCTTTTCATTCCCTCTGACCGGAGTGACTTAAGGGAGAGAGGGCTTATTCCGATTCACAGTTCAAGGGACAAATTCATCGTGGCAGGAGCTGGTTGCATCCCACCCACAATCAGGAAGCAGAGAGGAATGGCATTTCTCCATCTTGCAGGGTCCAGGGTTCCAGCCTAGGGAATGGTTCTGCCCATATTGTGATGGGTTTTCCCCGTGTCCATTAATCAAGAGAATCCCCCATGGGTGTCCTCAGGGGCTAACCTCGATCCAGCCAATCCTCCCCAGGTGTGCCTGACGCCTATCTTCCAGGCGATTCTAGAGTCTGTCAAACTGTTAACACCAGCCACAGTCACAGGCGCTTTGAGAAGTCGGATGTTTAAAGAGATAAAGGGGCCGCAGCGTGTGAAAGCATGGAGCCAGGCATGGTGGCCTCGGCTGTGACCCCTGCACTCAGGAGGTGGAGGTGGGAGGGACAGGAGGTTCTGGTCTAGCCTGGGATACATAAGGAGACCCTGTACGGAAACAAGACAAAAGAGAAACAAGGGGAGGAAAGATGTTTGCCAAGGGGGGGTTGGGCTGGAAGCTGACTTGCTCATAGCTGCATTGGGGGTCAGAAGTCAATAAACAGTATGTGCAAAGTGTGACGAGGTGTGTGTGTGTGTGTGTGTGTGTGTGTGTGTGTAGTTCACATTCAAGAGTACCCAGGATGACAGTCCAAAGTGTCACCGCCCACGTTCAGACTCCATCTCTGTCGTTTTTCTCCTTTTTTTTTCTTTTCGAGACAGAGTTTCTCTGTGTAGCCCTGGCTGTCCTAGAACTCGCTTTGTAGACCTCGAACACACAGAGACCCGTCTGCCTCTGCCTCCCTGACCTCTGTTGTCTCCCAGCTGTGGGGTAGAGGGCAGTCTTGTCTCTGTGCCTCAGTTTCCTCCTTTGACACGGGGCTGGTTCCGGACGGAATCCGAGGTCCTGCTCGAGAAGCCGCCAGCATGGGGCGTGGTCGTCAGCCGTGGCAGGTCTGAGCTCATGCGGTGCCGAGTGAGCGCAGGTGCTTCTGAAACACTGTGTGTGCCCTGCAGGGATCGACAGCTGGATCAACCTGAGCAGAGTGGATCCAGACGAGGAGGTGCAGGGCGAGGTCTACCTGGCTGTGAAGCTGCTGGAGGATGCTCGGGGCCGATGCCTCCGCTGTCATGTGAGACAGGCCAGGTATGCTTGCCCTGGGGGAGGCGTGGGGTGCTCTGAAGATAGATGAGCAAGGGATGGGAGGCTAGGGATGTGGCTCAGTGGGTAGAGCACTTGCCTAGCACGCACAAGGCCCTGGGTTCTATCCGTAGCAGCACCACCACATAAACTGCATGGTCGGTACACATGTCTAATCCTAGCACCCAGGAGGCGGAGGCAGGAGGCTCAGGAGGCTCAGGACTTAAAGGTCATATTTTTAGGCTAGCCTGGGCTACAAGACACCCTGTTTCAACAAACAAAAACACAAAACCAAGCTGGGCAGTCATGGCACACACCTTTAATCTCAGCACTCAGGAGGCAGAAGCAGGTGGATGTCTGTGAGTTCAAGAGTCTCTCTATGTAGACCAGGCTGGCCTCAAACTCACAGAGATCCTCCTGCCTCTGCTTCCCAAGTGCTGGGATTAAAGGCGTGTGCTACCACCGCCTGGCAAAAGCAAAATCTTAACCCAGGTGTTCAGGGACAAATAACAGTCTGCTAGATCCTTGAGGTGGGCAGACAGGTGAGTGTGTTTATGTGTGGGGGGGCAGACAGATGAGTGTGTGTGGGGGGGCAGACAGATGAGTGTGTGTGAGGCAGATGAGTGTAGATGAGTGTGTGTGGGGTGATAGGTGAGTGTGTGCGGGGTGGTAGGTGAGTGTGTGTGTGTGGTAGGTGAGTGTGTGTGGGGTGGTAGGTGAGTGTGTGTGGGGTGGTAGGTGAGTGTGTGGGGTGGTAGGTGAGTGTGTGTGAGGTGGTAGATGAGTGTGTGTGGGGTGGTAGGTGAGTGTGTGGGGTGGTAGGTGAGTGTGTGTGGGGTGGTAGATGAGTGTGTGTGGGGTGGTAGGTGAGTGTGTGTGTGAGGTGGTAGGTGAGTGTGTGGGGTGGTAGGTGAGTGTGTGTGAGGTGGTAGATGAGTGTGTGTGGGGTGGTAGGTGAGTGTGTGTGTGAGGTGGTAGGTGAGTGTGTAGGGTGGTAGGTGAGTGTGGGGGGGTGGTAGGTGAGTGTGTGAGGTGGTAGGTGAGTGTGTGTGGGGTGGTAGGTGAGTGTGTGGGGTGGTAGGTGAGTGTGTGTGGTGGTAGGTGAGTGTGTGTGAGGTGGTAGGTGAGTGTGTGGGGTGGTAGGTGAGTGTGTGTGGGGTGGTAGATGAGTGTGCGTGGGGTGGTAGATGAGTGTGTATGAGGTGGTAGGTGAGTGTGTGTGGGGTGGTAGGTGAGTGTGTGTGAGGTGGTAGGTGAGTGTGTGTGGGGTGGTAGATGAGTGTGTATGAGGTGGTAGGTGAGTGTGTGTGGGGTGGTAGGTGAGTGTGTGTGAGGTGGTAGGTGAGTGTGTGGGGTGGTAGGTGAGTGTGTGTGGGGTGGTAGGTGAGTGTGTGTGAGGTGGTAGGTGAGTGTGTGGGGTGGTAGGTGAGTGTGTGTGGTGGTAGGTGAGTGTGTGTGGGGTGGTAGGTGAGTGTGTGTGAGGTGGTAGGTGAGTGTGTGGGGTGGTAGGTGAGTGTGTGTGGGGTGGTAGGTGAGTGTGTGTGAGGTGGTAGGTGAGTGTGTGGGGTGGTAGGTGAGTGTGTGGGGTGGTAGGTGAGTGTGTGTGAGGTGGTAGGTGAGTGTGTGTGGGGTGGTAGGTGAGTGTGTGTGAGGTGGTAGGTGAGTGTGTGGGGTGGTAGGTGAGTGTGTGTGAGGTGGTAGGTGAGTGTGTGGGGTGGTAGGTGAGTGTGTAGGGTGGTAGGTGAGTGTGGGGGGGTGGTAGGTGAGTGTGTGTGAGGTGGTAGGTGAGTGTGTGTGAGGTGGTAGGTGAGTGTGTGTGAGGTGGTAGGTGAGTGTGTGTGGGGTGGTAGGTGAGTGTGTGTGAGGTGGTAGGTGAGTGTGTGTGAGGTGGTAGGTGAGTGTGTGTGGGGTGGTAGATGAGTGTGCGTGGGGTGGTAGGTGAGTGTGTGCGGGGTGGTAGATGAGTGTGCGTGGGGTGGTAGGTGAGTGTGTGTGAGGTGGTAGATGAGTGTGTGTGGGGTGGTAGGTGAGTGTGTAGGGTGGTAGGTGAGTGTGTGTGAGGTGGTAGGTGAGTGTGTGTGAGGTGGTAGGTGAGTGTGTGTGGGGTGGTAGATGAGTGTGCGTGGGGTGGTGAGTGTGTGCGGGGTGGTAGATGAGTGTGCGTGGGGTGGTAGGTGAGTGTGTGCGGGGTGGTAGATGAGTGTGCGTGGGGTGGTAGGTGAGTGTGTGTGAGGTGGTAGATGAGTGTGCGTGGGGTGGTAGGTGAGTGTGTGTGGGGTGGTAGGTGAGTGTGCGTGGGGTGGTAGGTGAGTGTGTGTGAGGTGGTAGATGAGTGTGCGTGGGGTGGTAGGTGAGTGTGTGTGGGGTGGTAGGTGAGTGTGTGTGAGGTGGTAGATGAGTGTGCGTGGGGTGGTAGGTGAGTGTGTGTGGGGTGGTAGATGAGTGTGCGTGGGGTGGTAGGTGAGTGTGTGTGGGGTGGTAGGTGAGTGTGTGTGGGTGGTAGGTGAGTGTGTGTGGGGTGGTAGGTGAGTGTGTGGGGGGTGGTAGGTGAGTGTGTGTGGGGTGGTAGATGAGTGTGTGTGGGGTGGTAGATGAGTGTGCGTGGGGTGGTAGGTGAGTGTGTGTGAGGTGGTAGGTGAGTGTGTGTGGGGTGGTAGGTGAGTGTGTGTGGGGTGGTAGATGAGTGTGTGTGGGGTGGTAGGTGAGTGTGTGGGGGGCGGTAGGTGAGTGTGTGTGGGGTGGTAGATGAGTGTGCGTGGGGTGGTAGGTGAGTGTGTGTGAGGTGGTAGATGAGTGTGCGTGGGGTGGTAGGTGAGTGTGTGTGAGGTGGTAGGTGAGTGTGTAGGGTGGTAATAATCAAGTTTTAACAGCTCAGGGCTGGCGAGATGGTTCAGCAGGTAAACCACTTGCCACTCAAGCCGATGACCTGAGTTTGATCCTGGAACCCATGGTGGAAGGAGGAAAGTTGTCTCTGACCTCCACACATGGGCATCAATGCACAGTCACAGGCAGACAGACAGTCACAGACACACACATAGACACACACAGACACACAGACGCACACAGTCACAGTCACAGACAGACGCACACAGTCACAGACACACACATAGACACACACAGACAGACAGACGCACACAGTCACAGTCACAGACAGACACACACAGTCACAGACACACAGACAGACAGACAGTCACAGTTACACACAGTCACAGACAGACAGACAGACAGACAGTCACAGACACACACAGTCACAGACACACAGACAGACAGACAGTCACAGTCACACACAGTCACACACAGTCACAGACACACAGACGCACATGGTCACAGTCACAGACAGACACACACAGTCACAGACATACAGACACACACACACAGTCACAGACACACAGACGCACACAGTCACAGACACAGACAGACAGACAGTCACAGACACACACAGTCACAGACACAGACAGACAGACACACAGTCACAGACACACACAGTCACAGACACAGACAGACAGACACACAGTCACAGACACACAGACGCACACAGTCACAGTCACAGACACACAGACGCACACAGTCACAGACAGACAGGCACACACAGTCACAGACACACAAATACACACAGTCACAGTCACAGACATACACAGTCACAGACAGACACAGTCACAGACAGACACAGTCACAGTCACAGACAGACACACAGTCACAGACACACAGACGCACACAGTCACAGTCACAGACAGACACACAGTCGCAGATACACACACACAGTCACAGTCACAGACAGACAGGCACACACAGTCACAGACACAGACAGACAGACAGACAGACAGTCACAGACAGACACACACAGTCACAGACAGACAGACATTCACACAGACAGACACACAGTCTCAGATACACACACACAGTCACAGACACACACAGTCACAGACACACACAGTCACAGACAGACAGGCACACACACACAGTCACAGACACACACATAGACACACAGACACACACAGACAGACACACAGTCGCAGATACACACACAGTCACAGACATACATACACACACAGACACAGACGCACATGCAGACACACAGACACAGACACACATACACACACACACACACACACACACACACACACACGCCATACATACACAGACACTAATAAATAAATAGCAGACATTACTTCTCGGGAAGAAGACTTAATTATTGGCTCACGGAGGCGGTGGGTGGCCTCAGGCGTGAGGGATCCAGGAAGAGTGACGTCAGGCAGCGTCTCCAAGTGGGGACACGATAGGCCTCGTGGCCTGGGGCTGGTGACCTACCGACTCTGCTTGTACAACCGACCAAGAACCTCACTTTTACAGAACATCACAGGGTGAATTCTTGTTGGCTCGACCTGGGGGTCACACTGGAGTCTGAGGGGCTGAGAGGGAGGGCGAGGAGGAAAGCCTGAAGGAAGTCAACAGACACAGGGACAGGAAAACCCACGGGCGGCCTCTAGAGACCACATCCATCCTCCCTTCGGCCTCCCTCCCTGTCCCCAGCCCCCCTGTCCCCCCCTCAGCCCTCCACTGACGTCCCTCAGCTCTCTTACATCTACTCCCTCTGGACATCCTGTCTTTCTGCCCTCCACTCACCCCCGCTCCCAGAACCTCCACTCTCAGGTTCTGCCCACGCACATCAAGGACAATCCGTATTTCTAGCTTGCTGTGTGACCATAAGACCCTTCCTTGCCCTCTCTGAGCTTCCCCTGGCACCTCTGGATTCAGGTTTCAGCCTCGGCCCCCAGCTGGATGGGGGAGACGCGTGGATGAGGAAATGAAGGAAGGGGACCACATAACAGATTGTGGGCAGGGGTCTGAGCTCGGCTCTTCTGCCCACGACCCCCTCCCCAGACACTAGGCTGTTAGAGGATCCTTGCAAGCAGGAGAGGGACCAATGGCTGTCGCTTAGCAACTGTGTTGGTTCCTAGGAAACCAAAGGCTTTGGATGCCCAGCAAGGCTGGGAAGCAAGCGGGAGGAAGAAACAGCCCCTGGTGGTGGCGGTGGTGGTGGGGTGTTCCTGGATTTGGGGGGCCCCCCGCAAGAAGGGGGATGGGGAAGCTGACTCAGGTGAGGCTTTGGGTTGCCATGGTAACCCACAGGCAGGATGTCTGTGTCTTATGCTTTCCCTTTGTTCCTGAGCAAGGTGTGGGCACGGATGTTTGTTGAATGAATAAGTGAGCTGAGCTGAGCGAGTGCTACGCTAAGTAACTCGCCTATGCCATCTCATTGGACCCTGAGCTCTGTGAACTTGGTCTGTGATGGTCCTCATTTTCTGGACTCAGCCTCAGGGAGAGGAGGCGACTTTTTCTAATGTCACCCAGCCAGTGAGTGCAGGGTCGGGTTTTGGATCTGTAGGTCCCCGTGTAGGGACCTCTGGGGAGACCGAGGCATTTTTTTTTTCATTCCCGTTGTCCCTTCCCTTGCTGAGCTCTGTGATACAGAGTCTGATCTCTCTATGCCTCGGTTTCCCCGTATCAAGGGAAATCTGGAAATCTCATGTTTCCCCATAAAGTTTTGTGTATGGAAACCGCAGAGTCTGCATGGGTGCAGTGATGGACCTGGCCTGGGCCCCTGTGATGGACAGGCTCGTTGCCCTGGAAACAGAGCACTGCCATTAGAATGATCTAGCTTGAACTCTCTTTCCTAGGCCCGCCTTGGGTCTGGGTCCTCGAGGGCCTGTGACCGACCACACACCCCTTTTCTTCCTCTGTCCCCAGGGACCTGGCCCCCCGGGACATCTCCGGCACGTCAGATCCATTCGCACGTGTGTTTTGGGGCAACCATAGTTTGGAAACGTCGGTGA
This sequence comes from Peromyscus maniculatus bairdii, assembly GCF_049852395.1. Taxonomy (NCBI): domain Eukaryota; kingdom Metazoa; phylum Chordata; class Mammalia; order Rodentia; family Cricetidae; genus Peromyscus; species Peromyscus maniculatus. The sequence goes on from NC_134874.1 coordinate 12,268,274, forward strand.
GCAGACAGCCAGGCAGGCGTGGGACACCCCTCAGTGGGTGGAGCCAGTCACCTCTTCCGCTCACAGCTCTTTCCACCCTCAGACAATCAAGAAGACCCGCTTCCCACACTGGGATGAGGTGCTGGAGCTGCGGGAGGCGCCGGGGACCACGTCCCCATTGCGAGTGGAGCTCTGGGATTGGGACATGGTGGGCAAGAATGACTTCCTGGGCATGGTGAGCGGCCCTCCCACTAACCAGTGCCCTCTGTGGCTCCCCATGGCCTGCCCTTAGCAGGCAGCTGAGGTGGGGTCTGAGGACAGATGCTCAAGCTGCCTTGAGTGCCACGGCCAGCCGGGGTAGTGGAGTCTCACTGTTCATGAGACAGGCAAGAAAACAGAGCCCGTGAAGGAGGCAAAGACCTATCTGAGACCACAGGGTGGGGCCAAGGCTCCTGGGTAGAGTGGTGCCAGCCATCTGCATGGACCTAACTCTGTCACCACCCTGTGAGGTTGACAATCATTGTCCCTCTATGTGCATGAGGAAATTGATGTTTGGAATGGTGATGTGGCTTTTCCGAAGCCCTGTGCCTCTTAGCTGTTCTCTGGGGACATGGCCCCGGGCTTGTCTGAGGCTTTGGCTGTGACAGTGGCATTGTGCTCACTCCTGGGTCACTGTGTGGCCCAGGGCAAGCCATCTCTCCAAGCCTTAACTTCCCTCTCTTTTATTTATTTATTTTTTTTTGGTTTTTTTGAGACAGGGTTTCTCTGTGTATCCCTGGCTGTCCTGGAACTCACTGTGTAGACCAGGCTGGCCTCGATCTCACAGAAATCCACCTGCCTCTGCCTCCCCAGTGCTGGGATTAAAGGCGTGTGCCGCTGCTACTGCCTGGTGCCTTAGCTTTTCTCAATTGTAAATTAAGTGTCTCCTAAAGGCTCTAAGTGCCCTGGCTTGAGAGAGAAGAAGAATTGGACCCTGGCTGGCTACACGCCATCTGTGGATGGCAGTCTAAGCGCTCCCTCCAGGGCTGGGTGGGCCCTGCATCAGGCAGGATGGGGCCTCCAGCTGAGGTCTGTGTGTCCCCCCACAGGTGGAGTTCACCCCACAGACCCTCCAGCAGAAGCCACCCAACGGCTGGTTCCGCCTCCTGCCCTTTCCTAAATCTGAGGATTCTGGGTAAATATGGGTGCCTTGGGAAGGGCACCACCTCGGCTTGTGGGCAGGTTATCCCGGGTGCTGGTGCCAGCCCACCCTGTCCCTCTGGCCCTAGTCCCATGTCCCCAGGATGTTTTTGCGGGCCCACGCAGCACCCCTTGGCCCAGCTGTCCATCACAGACAGGCTCACATACCCAATGCATGTCCAAATGCTGGGTCCCCTCACACCTGCCTTCCTGGCCACATTCCTTGCTTAATTATGTAGTGTCAGGAATTGAACCCAGGGCCTTGGCTGTGCTAGGCAAGGGCTCTACCACCGTTCTGAATAGCCACCACTGCCCGTGCACTTACATGCTGTGCACTCAGAGCTCCCTGTCCCCGCCAATCTTTTCCTGGCTGTTCCCGTCCACGCTGTTCACATACCTGGCTGCACCACGGTGTCCACAAGACCCATGTTTTCCTGCCCTGCTTACACTTGCTGTTCTGCCTGTCCTGTGTGTGTCTAGGCATCTGGCCGTGGCCTCCACTGTGGCGTTTCCACACACCGTCCGGGGCCCCCAATCCATCCGCTTCCTCCCTATCCATTTCGGTCCCCGCTGCTCTCCTATATCCTTTCCCTGTGCCTCTTCCCAGGCTCATGGCTCCTGCTCTGGGCTAGCCTGCACTCACACCCCCTTCCCTATGCTCTCTGCTCCGTCTAGGGGGAGCCTGGGTGCCCTGCGGCTGAAGGTGCGCCTCACTGAGGACCGCGTCCTGCCTTCCCATCACTACCAGCCTCTCATGGATCTGCTTCTAGAGTCGGTACAGGGCCCAGCTGAGGTAGGTGTGATGCAGGTGCCTCCCCCTGGGCTTCTGGGTCCGGGGTATTAGCTCCCCTCCCTTGGGAACCAGGGCCAGCTCTTCTGCTTTGGGGCCCCGGGTCACCTGTCGGCTCTCCCGTCCCTGCTCAGGAGGACACCACCAGTCCCCTGGCTGTGCTGGAGGAGCTGGCCTCTGGAGACTGCCGTCAAGACCTTGCCACCAAGCTGGTGAAGCTCTTCCTGGGCCGAGGCCTGTCTGGGCCCTTTCTAGACTACCTCACAAGGCGTGAGGTGGCTCGAACCAGTGAGTTGCCCCCTCAGGTGCCCCTCCCCAAGGACGGGTCTGCAGAGGATCTCCAGGGGTAGAAACGGGGCTCCTTAGAGGACTTTTATGTGTTGGGGTATCTATGCTGTGAACCCTGGAAGGCTGAGAGCACAGATCCAGCTTCAGATGCTGTGTGACCTCAGGCAGCTTGCCAAACCACTCTGGGCCTCTGTACTATGAATAAAGTTGACCTTTTGGGTTCTCCCTGATTCTTGAGGCTGAAAGAATCATATCTCCACCTTGAGTGAGTGGAGTGCTCCCCCCCCACCAGCAAACACATCCCCCTATCCTCCCAGATGACCCCAACACCCTCTTCCGTTCTAACTCCTTGGCATCCAAGTCGATGGAGCAATTCATGAAGGTGAGTGGGGACCTGGCATGTCCGGGTGCATGTGGCTTCCTCCCCCTGCTCACCCAGTTCCCAGAGCCTGCTGGCCTCAAGTGGCACTAGACGGCTGAGCTGGGTGCTGGTGACAGGTGCCTGGCTTCAGCCCTGGGCGGCACCCTTGGACACGGCTGGCCTGGCTCTCAAATCTCCCTGCACACCCCCTGCCCCAGCCCAGGGCACTCCCCTGCCACCCTTAGCCGCTCCGTGTGACCCCTGCCCCCAGCTCGTGGGCATGCGCTACCTGCACGAGGTCCTGAGGCCGGTCATCAGCCGCGTCTTCGAGGAGAAGAAATACATGGAGTTGGACCCTTGCAAGATGGACCTGAACCGCTCCCGGTGAGCCAGACGGGGTGGCTCAGGCCTCCCCTGGCCGCACCTTACCGTTTGTAGCCTGACCTGGGCTGCTCTGTGCTGGCTGCCACCTGCCTAGGGACACGTGCGTGTATCCTTCAGGCCTCTGTGTGCTGTGGCAGCTCGGGCTGTTTCTGGGCCAATCCGAATCCTGCCTCTCCCATACCCTGTGACTTGGGGGTGTTGGGGGTGCTTGTGGGTTTTGCACACGAGGTTCAAAACAGGGTAATGCTGGGAGTGTGTGTGTGGGGGAGGTAAATGAGTGTGCGAGGAACAATAGATGGGCGTGTGTGGAGCAGACAGATGGGTGAGGTGGTAGATGAGCGTGTGTGGAGCAGACAGATGGGTGTGTGTGAGGTGGTAGATGAGTGTGTGGGGGGCAGTAGATGAGTGTGTGTGTGTGTGTGTGTGTGTGTGTGTGTGTGTGTGTGTGTGACAGATGAGTGTGTGCTGGAAGATGATGGAGGCCCACATAGGGATCTTCTGCAAAATGGGTCCTAGGAACCTTCTGTGAGATTGGAGGCAGGCTAGGCTGTGACTAAAAACCATCCCATACCTCCCATGGACGCTTCCTCCTTTCTTTCCAGAACCTTCTTTGCCACAGTCAGGGGGCTGGCTTCCACGAAACCCTGAGAGCTAGATGCAGGCCATCTGTTAGCCCAATAATGAGGGAAACAGAGGACCCACACCTCTTGACCACCCCAGACTCAGGCCTCAGCACCCTCTTTACGGATCCTCAGTCAGGGGAGGTCCCTGTCCAAGGTCACACAACTGGGAAATTGAAAAGTGGGGATTTGAACCCAGGCCCCAAACAGAAAGACAGGGTCATCTATGAAACCCCCAGGGTATAGCTGGAGACCACGGGAGACTCATTGGCACTGACGGGGCACTGGGAACTTGGGTGGGGCAGGGTTGCAGATAGATCCTGGAGTTGGTCCTGACTTATAATCTCAGGTCTGCCACCTACTGGTAAAGTCACGTTGATGGGCCTCAGTTTCCATGCCTGCGAAATGGGAGGGGTCAGATACCGCAACTCATGAATTACTGTTAGGACCACCTGGGGCAATGCCAGGGGCCGTAAGTGGGATACAGAGGCTGAGAACTTCCGGCTTGAGGGCTCCGGGCAGTGGGGGCGGCAGGTGCCGAGGCCCTGGGTTCGGAACCTGCATCCGACATGGCCGTGCTGAAGACACCCAGAGCTAGAGCTTGTAACTGTGAGTGAGGGGGGGTGATGGCCATTCTGAGGAGGTGGCACTTTGGCTGCACGCCAGCATGTTCCAGGGCAAAGGAACAGCCACTGTGAAGTCTCTGAGATGGGACGCTGCCTACTGCCCCGAGTGTTCAAGCTCCCGCCGCCGGGAGTCTGGTGTGAGGGAACAGTGGAGGCTGGCGGGGTTCTGAGGCAGCGGGTGTGGTGTTCTCACTGAAGGCTCTGTCTGCTCCCTCCAGGAGGATCTCCTTCAAGGGCACGCCTACCGAGGAGCAGGTGCGGGAGACCAGCCTGGGGCTGCTGACCGGATACCTGGGGTCCATCGTGGACGCCATCGTGAGCTCTGCAGGGCGCTGCCCGCTTGCCCTGCGCCTGGCCTTTAAGCAGCTGCAGCGGTGTGTGGAGAAGCGCTTCCCCGGGGTGGAGCATCAGGTGGGCTGGGTTCTGTGGGGGCTGACGCAAAAATGTTGGGGTGGGCTGGGCCCCATGTTCAGGGTCACACGCAGAGTCAGGCCAAAGGTCTTGACACCAAGACCTGGTGTGTGTGTGTTCTGGCAGAGGGACAGTGTTCTTGGCAGGTCCTAGAACCCAGGGGACCAATGATGATGCCTGGTGAAGGTGGTGGTGATAATGGTGCTGCTGCTGCTGCTGATGGTGATGGTGATAATGGTGCTGATGATGTGGTGATGATAATGGTGATGGAGGTGATGATGATGGTGATGGTGGTGATGATCGTAGCAGGCTTTTTCTTTTAGGCCACCAACCAGCTCCCAAATCATGACACAGAGACTTATTATTAGTTTTGAATGCTCGGCCCAGCTTAGGCTCTTTTCTGGCTAGCTCTTTTAACTTAAATTAACTTGTTTCTCTTTATCTACGTTTTGCCTTGGGCTTTTATTTTTATTTTTATTTTTTATTTTTTGAGACAGGGTTTCTCTGTGTAGTTTTGGTGGCTGTCTTGGATCTCGCTCTGTAGCCCAGGCTGGCCTCGAACTCATAGAGATCCGCCTGGCTCTGCCTCCTGAGTGCTGGGATTAAAGGCCTGCGCCACCGCCGCCGACTGGCTTGGGCTTTTTAACTTTTCTTCTGTACATATTACTTTCACAGCTTCCTGGGTCTGCTGCCTGGCAGTGGCTGCCCCCCCTCCCCCCGTATCTCTCTCATTCTTTCCTCCTCCTCTCGCTTTTTCCCTCTTCCCTTTGAGCCCAGATTTCTCTTCCTGTTTATTTTCTCTGTTTGCCAGCCCCGCCTATCCTTTCTCTGCCTAGCTATTGGCCGTTCAGGCTCCTTATTAATCCAATCAGGTGCCTTAGGCAGGCAAGGTGAAGCAGATACAACACATCTTTACAAAATTAAACAAATGCAGCATAAACAAAAGCAACACACCTTTATACGGTTAAAGCAACATTCTGCAGCATAAACAAATAGAGCCATCTTTGCCCAGTTAAAAATAATACTCCACATAGATGGTGTTGATGGTGATGATGGCGATGGTGATGATGGTGATGGTGTTGGTGATGGTGGTAATGATGGTGGTGGTGTTGATGATGATATTGGTGATGATGGCGGTGGTGATGATGGTGATGGTGTTGGTGATGGTGGTAATGATGGTGTTGATGATATTGGTGTTGATGGCGGTGGTGATGATGGTGATGGTGTTGGTGATGGTGGTGGTGTTGATGATGATGTTGGTGATGATGATATTGGTGATGATGATGGTGATGATGGTGTTGGTGATGATGTTGATGGTGGTAATGGTGGTGGTGGTGATGATGATGGTGATGGTGGTGATGGTAATGGTGATGATGTTGATGGTGGTAATGGTGGTGGTGGTGGTGGTGATGATGGTGATGGTGGTGATGGTAGTGATGAGAGCAGAAGGGAGGGAGAAGGACAGGGCCAGGATGAAGGCTCAGTGTGTTCTGTAAGGTGCTAGGCTTTCCCAGCCTGGATATAAAAGATGGAAACTGGGGGCTGTGCTTTTGGGCCAGGTGAGATACATGAGCAGAGCAGATGCAGAACTCTAGGGAGTGGTGGAGACCGTGGCAAAATGTAGCCCCACAGCTTATCTACAGGGACCGCTCCGGCCAGTGCTCTACACAGGAATGGGGCCTCGTCCCCTGCTCCTGCAGAGCCTTTTTCTCACCACTGTGCTGGGGCTAAAACACAAGTCTCACACACACCAGGCGGGCACTCTACCACTGAGCCAAGGCCTAGCTCTCTCTTCACTTTTTTATTTTGAAATAGGGCCTTGCTAAGTTTCCAAGGCAGGCCTTGAACTTGCAGTCCTCCTGACCCACCTTCTGGAATATCTGGGATGACAGACAGGCCTTTGCCCCAAGCTGGGCTGAGCTGAGCTGGGCTAAGCTGGGCACCTTCCTTCCTTCCTTCCTTCCTTCCTTCCTTCCTTCCTTCCTTCCTTCCTTCCTTCCTCCCTCCCTCCCTCCCTCCCTCCCTCCCTCCCTCCCTCCCCTCCCTCCCTCCTTCCTTCCTTCCTTCCTCTTCCTCTTCTCCCCCATCCCCAACTTCCCCTCTCTCTCTTGCCAACTTTCAGGATCCTATGTAAAGTCTCCCAGTTTTGAAACACGAGGGCTAATTCACCCAGACACACAAGCAAAAGTCACTTGGAATCAGTCACCACGTGTTGAGGTTGTCCTGGACCGGGGGCTGCCAGTCTGAGATCCCTGTTTTGTTTTTGTTTGGATGGTTTTTGTTTTGTTTTGTTTTATTTTAGGTTTTTTGAAACAGAATTTCCTGGCTGTCCTGGAACTCACTTTGTAGACCAGGCTAGCCTCGAACTCACAGAGATCTGCCAGTCTCTGCCTCTTGAGTACTGCTGGGATTGAAGGCATGAGTCACCACCACCCGGCTGAGATCCCTGTTTTAATAATGTTCAGTGCGCAACCTGAACAGGTTGGCTGTCAGGGGGAGCTGGGTGGCACAGGCCTGTAATTCCAACTCTCCTGGAGGTTGCAGCAGGAGGATTATAAGTTCAGGGCTAGCCTGGGCAACAGACAGATGCCACTGATGTTGTCTTCAGTTACGGATGAAACCAGCAAGATTTTTTTTTTTTTAGATTTATTTTACTTATGTGTGTGCGCTCACACTCAGAGGCCAGAGGGCGTCATATGAGTCCTTAGCATTCCAGATGTTTGTGAGTCACCTGATGTGGGTGCTGAGATCTGGACTTGGGTCTTTCTGATAGAGCACTAAGCATGCACTATTAACCACTGAGGCAATTCTCCTGCCTCAGCCGAACTAATTTTTCCCCAATGCTAAATACAGACCTCTTGGTAGAAAGATCCAGAACCCGCTGAACGCTGGAGATGTCACAGCCCAATCCTTACAGCCTGCGTTAAGAGCTTTGAAGATGTATATAGCATCTCTCTCTGCTTTTTGTTTACAGACTGGGAAACTGAGGCCCAGAGAGCTTGAGATTTCTTCCCCAGATTCCCCCTCCTCCCCCATGGGATTGAGCTCTGGCCTCCCATCTAGAGGTGACGTCATTGCACCCCAGTTAGCCTGGCTCTCACCCGGGCCGCCTCAGAGGTGTTAAGTGGGACACGGCTGAGGTAGGAGGAGGGAAAGAGATCAGGAGGCCAGCTCCCCACTCAGCTCGGCCCTGGGAGCCAACATCAGCGCCACCCACGTGTCCCCAGTGGGCAGGGACCACAGACTTTCTCAGATTATGAAGCCCTGGGAGTGTGTGTGTGTGTGTATGTGCATGCACACATGTGTGCATGTATGTGAGTGCATGTGTGTGAGTATGTGAGTGTGCATGTATGTGAGTGAGTGTGCAGGTGCGTGAGTGTGTGTGCGTGCGTGCGTGCGTGTGCGCATGTGCATGTGCGTGCGTGGTGTGAGATGTAGCCCAGGCTGGCCTTTTCTAACTTACTACGTGTCCAAGGATGACTGTTCTCATTTGCTTTCTACCGCCGTGATGAACACCAAGACAAATTTGGGGAGAAAAGAGCTTGTAGTCTGTCATGGAGGGAAGTCGAGGCAGGAACCTGGAGGTAGGTAGGAAATGGAGCAGAGGCCACGGACGGACACTGCTGACTGTTGTGCTCTCCAGGGATTGTTCGGTTGGCTTTCTCATGCTACCCGGGAACCCCTGCTCAGGAATCGTGCCGGCCACGGTGGCCTGGACCCTCCCTCATCAATCATGAGTCAAGATGACGCCCCCCACAGCTTTGCCTCGAGGCAATCTGACCGAGTTGTTTTCTCAGTTGGGGTCCCTCTTCCCAGACAACCGTAGCTTGTCACGTTCACACACATACAAACAACTAGCTAGCACAGTGACTTTGGACTTGTGGTCCCCCTGCCTCTGCCTCCCACACGCTGGGATCACAGGCGTGTGCCACTGGGGAGAAACATAGGGTCCCCTGCACACTAGCCAAGCACTCCCGTGGTGAAGATGCACCCACAGCCCTCTTTCTCACTTTTACATTTTGAGACACGGTATCGTTAACTTGCCGAGGCTGGCCCAGAACTCACTCTGTAGCCCAGGCTAGCCTTGAACTTGTGACCCCCTGCCTGGGCCTCTGTGTACATGGGATGGCAGGCCTGCACCACCAGGCCGGACGCATGTGTACCTTGATGAGCTAATGTTGGGGGTTGAAATGATGTGGGGGAACCTGCCTGGGAGGAAGTGGTGATTTGGGGACAGTTCAGGGCTCTGACTGAGATGGTCCCCTCTCGCTGAAGCCTTGGGTACAGACCTTGCCAGGCCCACGGGCAAGGCTGACATGCCCAGGAAGCTAGCTCGCTTCAGGGTAGCTATTGTCACAGGTGTGACTGACACCCCAAAATAAACATAGACATACCTACTCAGGCTGGATATAGCAGTCGGGAAGCGAGCTGTGCCCAGTGTGGAAAATCCACGGAGGGACTCAGGTGGGCTCTGCAGCCTGACTGCCCGGCTCCTTGCTGAGCTTCCTCAGTCTCCTCATTTGGAAAGCAGAGATTAAATGCACTCTTGACCCTTGACCCTCCGGTAGCTGAGACTGAATGGCCGGAGAGTGGCAAACAACTCTGCCTCTGTTGTTGGTTGCTGGGTAATCTCGGGCAAATGACCAATCTGGGCTGTCACCCGCCCTAGAGTGAGTGGTAAGTAAAGTCTGTGGGAGGAGAATATGGCCTGTTCTTGCCACCATAGGTCATAGGTCTGGGTTTGAATCCTGACTCCTCTGCTGTGTGACCTTGAGCAAGCCACTTGGCCTCTCTGAGGTTGCCACGATATCCCTCTCCTCTGGCTGTGTGTTCCGAGCACAGGAGTCTGCTAAAGCCAGTTTTGTTGGCCAGATCATTTTCATCACCCCATTTTCCAGCTAGAGAAACTGAGGCAGAGAGGAGGGAGCACCCTCCCTGGCAGGCTAGGAAACGCCTCCTGACCCAACTCCCTCTCCCTTCTCTGGGCACTTAGTGTTTGCTGCCTCAGTTTCCCCAGCTGGGACAAGGGCTTCAGAACCTGTCGTGATTCTCCGGCAGGATGTGAAGTACCTGGCCACCAGCGGTTTCCTCTTTCTACGGTTCTTTGCGCCTGCCATCCTCACGCCGAAGCTGTTTGACCTCAGAGACCAACATGCGGACCCACAGACCAGCCGCTCCTTGCTGCTGCTTGCCAAGGTGTGTGTGTGTGTGTGTGTGTGTGTCTGGGGGGTGGGAGGGGCTCCACCTGGGTCCTCTCAGCTGGAGAGAAGCATGATGGGAGAGATCGGGAAGGTCGTCTGGGAGAAGGCCCAGAGGAAGCCAGTTTCCTTGTGGGTGTCTCTGTTTTCTACGACATGGCCTTGCTGGGCCACTGAGACCTAGAACTTGCCCTGTTGCCCAGACTGGCCTAGGACTCAGGGTAATCCTCCTGCCTCAGCCTCTCAAGTGCTGAGATTATAAGTCTAATTAAAAATGACCACGGCCAGGCGGTGGTGGCGCACGCCTTTAATCCCAGCACTCAGGAGGCAGAGCCAGGCAGATTTCTGTGAGTTCGAGGCCAGCCTGGGCTACAGAGTGAGATCCAGGACAGGCACCAAAGCTACACAGAGAAACCCTGTCTCGGAAAACTAAAACAAAAAAAACAAAAGAAACAAACAAAAAAAACTCACTGTGTTTGGCTTTCATTTGCCCACCCCCCCTCCCCTTTTGGTAGTACTGGGAATTGAACATGGGGCCTCATGCATGGGAGGTGATCACTCTACCACTGAGCTACAGCCCCAAACCCTGTTGCTCTCTTTTCCTTTTCTTCCTCCTTGTCTTTATTTTTTTTTAGATCATGAAAACTCACTCCTTCCCAAAGAAATGGAGGAAGTAGGCTAGCAGTCATTTATACCTCAGTATGAATTAAGCCATTCTTGATAAAGTAGCCACAACCTGTGGCTCTGACAGGTCCCCAAGGACACGTGATAGAATTGGGCAGTGCTGGGTGCTGGGTGGGAACTGGGTGCTGGTTCCAAAAGGGAGGGGGGGGGGTCAGACGGTGCCCACGGTGTACCGATATGAGAACAGAGTTTGGGGTTCCAGAGGCCGCTCGCCTCAGCAGTGACCTCGGCTTCCTTTCTCCTCTGCTCCAGGCTGTGCAGAGCATCGGGAACCTGGGCCAGCAGCTGGGCCAGGGCAAGGAGCTGTGGCTGACCCCCCTCCACCCCTTCCTGATGCAGAGCATCTCCCGTGTGAGGGACTTCCTGGACCAGCTGGTGGATGTGGACGGGGATGAGGGTGAGTCCTGTGGTCCTGCCACTCCTGGCTTGCGACCGCCCCCCGGGGAGGGGAAGTACTCAGCATCCCACTCCATTGGTCCCCAGTTCCCCAGCACCAAGACCTGCAGGTCAACTAGTCAGTCAATTAACATTGGTGTCAGACTTGGTTAGGTCATCTCTACCAATGTGGCCACGTGGCAGGGTCATGGCATGGAGTCTCTGGCATGGGTACGCTTAGTAAGTCTCTGCCATGTTAAATAGGCAGCACCTCAAAGGCCTGGGGCTATGGCTTAGTGGGGGAGAGCTTGCCTTGCATGCATGAGGTCCTAGGTTCAATCCTAGCACTTGGAAAAAACAACCCTTCTAGATGCTTTGGATAAAGTGGTTAATGGAGGGGAGACGGTTCAGTGAGTGAAGTGCTTACTGAGCAAGCCTGAGGACCTGAGTTCAAATCCCTACACTCCCCTAAAATCTGGGCGTGGCTGTGCCTGTCTGTAACCCCAGCACTGGTGGTATAGAGGCAGGCGGATCCTCTGGGCTCCCTGACCGGCCACTGGAGCCACATGGTGAGTTCCGGGTCCAGTAAGTGGGCCTGTGTCAAATCATAAACTGGGGGGCAACAGAGAAAGACTCCAGATGTTGACCTCTGGTCTCCACATGAGCAGATGCACACACACATGCATGCACTACATACACACACACACACACACACACACACACACACACACACACGAGACAGGAGAAAATCTTGGACTTATTCATAGGATTTCCTTCTAGTGGGGACCAAGCTGTACGACAACAGCCAGATATACAGAGTGTCGGAGGAGTCACAAAGGGGGGGGGCTGGTGTGTCGTGGTCCACATTTTTTTTTTTTTTTTTTGAGACAGGGTTTCTCTGTGCAGCTTTGCGCGTATTCCCGGAACTCACTCTGTAGACCAGGCTGGCCTCGAACTCACAGAGATCTGCCTGCCTCTGCCTCCCGAGTGCTGGGATTAAAGGCGTGCGCCGCCACCGCCTGGCTGTGGTCCACATCTTTAATCCCAGCACTCAGGAGGCAGAGGCAAGAGAGGCCAGCCTGGTCTACAGAGAGTTCCAGGACAGTCTGGGCCACACAGTAAGACTCTGGAGAGAGACAAAGAGAGAGAGAGAGAGAGACAGAGACAGAGACAGAGACAGAGACAGAGAGACAGACAGAGACAGAGAGACAGACAGAGACAGAGACAGAGACAGAGAGACAGAGACAGACACAGAGAGACAGAGACAGAGACAGACAGAGAGACAGAGACAGACAGAGAGACAGAGACAGAGAGAGAGAGACAGAGAGAGAGACAGAGAGAGGATGGATGGCCCAGAGTGGCCTCCCTAGTGCCACTGGAGTGAACATCTGGAGTGAGCACTGTGACTTTTTTGGAGTGTGTTAAATCAACATCAGTTCCCAGACAAGGACACTGCCAGGTGCCCAGAGAATGGGGTCCATTCTTACTCCCCCAATGCTGGGTTTTCTCGAAGTCCTCTCCCTGTGAATCACCTAGCAGCAACCCCCCACCCCATCACCATCACCACAAACCAGGAGCTGATGCAGTCCTGGGTTTAGAGCGCCACCTAGTGTCAGCGCATTGGAGATGACTGCAGACTCCAACAACAGGGCACAGACCAAAACCGGGAAGGTGTGTGTGTGTGTGTGTGTGTGTGTGTGTGTGTGTGTGTGTGTGTGTGTGTGACACGGGACTTACAGTACACTCTATTTTGCTCTTATCGGAGATTCTGATGGCCTCAGAGATACTGACTGGGGGGAAGGATGGCTTGTCTGGCTCCTGTCTGGGCACACAGAAGAGCTAAAGGGCATCTTGGTGCAAGATGGAGACACTCTGGCTGGGATTCGGGGAACCGGTCCCAACGTAAGAGCAATCCAGGCAGTGAACAGCACGTGCAAAGGCCCTGGGGTAGGGACAGAGGGCATCAGAGAGGCTTGTGCAGAAGAGAGAAAGAGGAGAAGAGAGAGAAGAAAGTGGGGGCGTTGGAAAGCGGTGGGAGCAGTCCTCCCGACACCAGCCGGCTTGTGTTGGGAGTGGAATGGTGTTGTGTGCCTTTGAAGCAGAGGACTTGGGGTAGAGGGCACTTTGGAGACTCAGGTCACATTGGAGTAACCAGGCGCAATGGAGACCCCCAGCCAGCTGCAGTCTTACCTGCCGGCCCCTGGGCTTGGAGAGGGATCTGGGTACCACTTTCCTCTGCTCCTTAGTCCCTTCCCTCAGTGGCTGGTGTGTGTGTGTGTGTGTGTGTGTGTGTGTGTGTGTGTGTGTGTGAAGGAGTGGGGTCTGAGGTCATAGCCTTGGTCTTCCCGCCCCTTAGGAGCAGACAATTGCAGCAGGTGCCAGAGGCCCCAGACATAGCAGAGTCCCCTACCCCCTCTCTCTATTTCCCAGAGGCTGGGGGGCCAGCCTGCGCCCTGGTCCAACCCTCGACAATTGTTCGGGAAGGCTTCCTGCTGAAGCGCAAGGAGGAGCCCGCCGGCCTGGCCACACGCTTTGCCTTCAAGAAGCGCTACTTCCGGCTGAGTGGGAAGGACCTCTCCTACTCCAAGACTCCAGAGTGGCAGGTGGGACTCCGACCACAAGAAGACGTCACTAGGGTACTCGGGGGAAACTGAGACCCAAGGTGGGCATTGGGGCACCCCCACCCAATACCATAGCAGCTAAGGCAACACATTCCAAACTCTTGGCTGGCTCCGAGCTTGGGGCCAGCCTGGCCCAGAACAAGGACACATTTCATGGTGGGATATTCTGTCCAGGGGTGGACATGCAGGGGTGGGGGCCACAAGCATGTCCTACACCAAGCATCATAGACTCACGTAGGATCCATCTGTTCCTCTGGCTATGTGCAGGTGCACACACACACACACACACACACGAGGCACTCCCTCAACCACTCAGTCACCATGCACAAGCTTTCCCTGTGTGCCTGCGTGTGCCGGGCTCTGTCCTAGGCAGATGACACCACTGTCCTCCATGCTAACCAGCCCGAGGGAGACTAGGACTTGGCATTTCATCAGCCGTCTGGGTTGCAAGGCTGCGTCCACAGACGGAGTGACTTTGGCAGGGTCGTTTGCCTCCGTGCCTCAGTCTCCCCATCTTCACACTGGGGAGAATAACAGGCCCAGTCTCAGAAAGTGGTGGCGGTTATTGAGTGAGCTGAGGGAAGCAGGGTTCCGAAAGCCTCAGCCCAGTGCCACATAAGCAACTGCTGTGGCAAGGATGCTGGTGGTGGTGATGAGGGTGAGGGTGATGATAGTGATGATGGTGATAATGGTGGTGGTGGTGATGATGGTGGTGATGGAGGTGATGATGGTGGTGATGATGGAGGTGGTGATGGTGGTGATGATGGAGGTGATGATAGTGATGATGATGGTGGTGGTGATGATGATGGAAGTGATGATGGTGATGATGATGGTGGTGATGACAGAGGTAATGATGGAGGTGATGATGGTGGTGATGATGGAGGTGGTGATGATGGAGGTGATGTGATGGAGGTGATGTGATGGAGGTGATGATGGTGGTAATGATGGAGGGGATGATGGAGGTGATAGTGATTGTGATGATGGAGGTGGTGGTAGAGATGATGTGGGCGATGATGATAGTGATGATAATGATGGTGATGATGGTTCCAGTGATGATGAGGGTGATGGTGATTGTGATGATGGAGGTGATGATGGAGGTGATGATGGTGGTGATGATGGAGGTGGTGGTAGTGATGATGTGGGTGATGATGATAGTGATGATAATGATGGTGATGATGGTTCCAGTGACGATGAGGGTGATGGTGATTGTGGGATGGTGGTGATAACGATGGTGATGACGGTGTCAGTGATGTTAATGTTGGTGAAAGCCAACTTAGACCCGGGGAAAGTCAAGTCACTCGGCAGGTGACAGAGCAGGACCGTGGGGAAGACACAACAGAGCTGTTCAGAACTGAACGCATGTCCTTGGCGGCCCCACCTGGTGCCACATCCAAAGGCATGCCGCCTGTGGCTGCCCACAGGTTCACTCATCCATCCCAGTGTCCTGCATCTGTGCCGTGGAGCGTGTGGATGAGGGTGCCTTCCAGCTACCACATGTCATGCAGGTGGTGACGCAGGATGGCACCGGGGTGCCACACACCACCTACCTCCAGTGCAAGGTAAGGTGCCACCACAGTCAGGGGTGGGGACCCTGGGGACCCTGGCTCAGGCTCACCCGCGTTCTGATTGGCTCCACCCCTTGCAGAATGTGAATGACCTCAACCAATGGCTGTCAGCCCTGCGTAAAGCCAGCGCCTCCAACCAGGACAAGCTGGCTGCCTGCCACCCGGGTGCCTTCCGCAGTGGACGCTGGACCTGCTGCCTCCAGGCTGAGCGCTCAGGTGAGGGGGCGGGCTCTGCTGCAGGCTCCACCCTCCCCATCGGCCAATCAGTAAGCATCGCACTCTCACTTGGGCGTGCTGTGCAACCATGAGCAAGTGACTTAATGTCTCTGTGCTTCAGTCTTCTTGACTGGGCCGCGGGGTTGAGGATAGCCCTGACCTCCTTGGTTCTATTAGCCGATACTGAGTTGGCACACTCAGAGCACCGTCTGGCACATGGTGCCAGCCACACACAAGTACTGTTTCTAACACCCCCACTATGTGCGAGCTGCCCAGAGCACACAGTCTGACTTGCTGAGCCTAGATGACAATGATGGTGACCATAACAGGTTGCTATGCTGTTGCTGGGATGAATCTCTGGCCCTGAGCGCTGGCTGTACCACAGACCCCATCCCGGCCCCATCCGGACAATGATAATAGCGTTAGAATCACAAAACTGAGGCTTGGGAGACTTGGAGAGTGTCTGAGACCCAGCCCCAGGGCAGGGACTGGGGAAGGCTGTCTGGAGGAGATGTTGCTTTGCGTGACAATGGTGAGCGAGGGTGTGCAAGGCTGAGCAAAGGGGGCTGAGGCAGGACTCACGGGTCAATACAGTCCGCTTCAGTGTCCTTTCTGTTTCTGTGATGAAACCTTCTGCCCTTAGGGGAAGAAAGGGTTAATTTGGCTTACATTTCTAGATCATGGGATAGAAGTCAGGGCAGAAACTTGAAGCAGAAGCCATGGAGGAACACCACTCGCTGGCCCGCTCACAGGCTCACACTTAGCCAGCTTTCTTATGCAGCCCCGGACCACCTGCCTAGGGAATGGTGCCGCCCACAGTGGGCTGGGCCCTTGCGCATCAATTACCAATCGACACAATCGGCCCCAGACATGACCACGGGCCAACCTGATCTGGGCATGCCGTTATTCGAGACTCTCTTCTCAGATGAGTCTAGGCTGTGTGTCAAGTTGACCGTTAAAGCTGAGCAGGGCCGGGGTTCGTGAGGCCGTAGCTTCTGAATCAGAGTGGAGGTGGGGAGGAGGCTGGAACCCAGGCAGGAGCTACAGGGGGGACCTGACTAACTGGAGGAGGGAGAGGCTTGCACAGGAATTGGGCAAACTGAAGAAGGCAGGGCGTGACGACCACCCCGCCTAGAATGAGGCAGAGGCTGCTAGCCTGGAGCAAGACTTTCTTGACCGTACTTTATATCCTCAGCTGCCGGCTGCAGCCGCACACACTCAGCCGTCACGCTGGGAGACTGGAGTGACCCACTGGATCCTGACGCCGAGGCCCAGGCGGTGTATCGCCAGCTGCTCCTGGGGCGGGATCAACTCAGGTGGGTGTCACCTGCCTCACCCCACTGTGGCCTCTTTACGTTCACGTATCCCTTAGAAAATGTCCCCCTCCCCAGGGTTTCAGCTAGCCCAGGCTAGCCTTGAACTTGCTGTGTAGCAGATGACCTTAAACATTTCTTCTTCTTCTTCTTTTTTTAATTGTAGTTTTTAAAAATTATTTTTATTTTATGTGCATTGGTGTTTCATCATGGGTGTTGGGTCCCCTGGAACTGGAGTTACAGACAGTGGTGAGCTGTCCTGTAGGTGCTGGGAATTGAACCCGGGTCCTCTGCTCAGCCAGCCCTGATCTTAAACTTCTGACCTTCCTGTTCGTACTTCCTCAGTGCTGGCCTTACAGGTGTGTGCCGCCATGCCTGGTCTGACCTTACAGATGTGCGCCACCATGCCTGGTCTGGCCTTACAGATGTGCACCCCCATGCCTGGTCTGGCCTTACAGATGTGCGCCCCCATGCCTGGTCTGGCCTTACAGATGTGCGCCCCCATGCCTGGTCTGGCCTTACAGATGTGCTCCCCCATGCCTGGTCTGGCCTTACAGATGTGCGCCCCCATGCCTGGTTTCTTTATGTGGTGCTGGGGGCTGAGTCTGGAGCTCACGCACGGTGGGCAGACTCCCTGCCAACTGAGCTGAGCGGCAGGCCCAGTCCGTTGCCTTTCCTTTCTTTCTCTGTTTGTCAGTGCTGGGGTAGAACTCATGGCCTTGCACTCCACTGAGCTTCAGCCAAGCCCTATTGATCCATCTTTCAGCACTCTGGCTGAGCTTTCAGAGGCTCATGGGCCACAGTGTCCAGGAAGTCAGGTCTTGGAATGATCTGTAAGGCACAACAGGTTGTCTTAGGTCTCACTGCTGTGACAAGACCCCATGGCCAAGGCAATGTCTAAAAGAAAGCATTTAATTGGGGACTGGGGTTTCAGAGGTCAGAGTCCATGATGGCGGACCAGAAACATGGCAGCAGGAACAGCTGAGAGCTCACATCTCCACCCCAAAGCGTGAGGCAGAGAGAGCTGACCGGGAACAGTTTGAATCTTTTGAAACCTCATAGCCCACCCCTAGTGACACACCTCCTCCATCAAGGCCACACCTCCTGATCCTTCCCAAACAGTTCCCCCAACCGGGAGCCAAGTACTCATGCCTATGAGCTAGTGAGTGATGTTCTCATTCAAACTATCCCAGGGAGCTTGGGAGCTTACAGTATGGCAGCTGCAGAGATTTGGGTACGGTTGGTCTCTTTAACTTGGCTTTTGAGCCTCCCTGGTACCTTGGATAACTCCCTCCCTCTTCCTGGCTTGAAGAGTTGTTAGTTAGTGACAGGTGTGTACCAAGCCCCTGTAGGGAAGGTTCTGTACTGACCCGGCCAGTTAGTGGCTGTGTGGTGTTCAGCTAGTCACTTGACTTCTCTGTGTCTCGTATAGCAAAGGAGGGGACAGGGCATTGGCTTCACAGTATTGTCCTAAGAGTCAAGAGCCAACCCAGTGAAAGGACACCACATAGCTTCCCCCATGTAGGAGCTATCATGGTGCTGTGTGAACTTAGGCAAGTCCCTCAATCTCTCTGCGTGTCTTTGGTTTATCTGGAGAGCAGCGTTACCGGTATGTACCTGCCTTGTGTACCATTAAGTGAATTCGGGCATGTGCAGGGCTTCTTGGTGTAGAGCCTGCTAATCTAGAAATGTTTGTGGTGATGGAGTGGTGATGGTTGGGATGATGCTGGTGGTGATGGTAATGGTGGCGATGGTGATGGTGATGATGGTGGTGTGATGGTGATGATAATCATGGTGTGATGATGGTGGTGATGGTAATGGTGGTGGTGATGGTGGTGATGGTGATGATGGTGGTGGTGATGGTGATGGTGGTGGTGATAGTGGTGATGGTAATGGTGGTGGTGATGATGGTGATAATAATGATGACGGTGGTGGTAGTGATAGCAATAGTGATGATGATATAGTGATGGTGATGATGGTGGTGATGGTGATGGTGATGATGGTGTTGATGGTGGTGATAGCGATGGTGATGGTGATGATGGTGATAGTGGTGATGGTGGTGGTTATGATGCTGGCGATAGTGGTGATAATCATGGTATGACGGTGGTGGTGATGGTGATGGTGATGATAGCGATGGTGATGATGATGATGGTGGTGGTGACGGTGATGGTGGTGATGAGGAGAGCGATGGTGATGAACCTCTGATTTCCCCTGCAAGCAGCAGAGAATCTTGGGTAGGAGCAGCACTGCGCCTTGGAAAACAGTTTTGTCCCTTTTCCTCTCAACCCTCAGGCTGAAGTTGCTGGAGGACTCCAGCCTGGACCCAGCTCCGGAGGTGGACCCCGGGAAGGACTCTGGTGCCGCGGATGGTAAGGGAGAGGGGGTTCCATTCTCGTCCCTTTCACAATCGTGCCCAAGTTGGCCAAGCACACTCCCCATGTCCTCCTGTTTCCAGTGCTGGTGAATCTGGGGATCCTTCCTGCACGGGATAAAACTACAGCCCCAGGAAGCCCCTGGGCTCTGGTGACAGCCACCGAGAGCCTGCTGAACCCTACTCTTTCCCTCCAGGGGCCTGCGTGGAGGTTCTGGCTCGGCAGAGAGCCGCCATCACCCACCTGCTGCAGGTACTTGAAGACTTGGAGCAAGCCCACGAGGAGTTCCAGAGGCAGGGGCAGGGGCGAGTGGCCCGCTAGGATGCTGAGGAGGTGCCAGAGCCAGTCGAGGACAAGGAGTCACAGGGCCTCCCCCAGGGCAGTCGGCCCAGGTATCTCCTCCAGGCTGCCCTTCTTCACGGTTGTGGCCTGGAGCCTCCCAGGCAAAGCCTGGTCCTGTGTGCCCTGTGGCCAGCCAGGGCGTGGGAGCCTTTGGCAGGGTCCAGCCCTGTACTGGGCCAGACCTCACTCTCTTCTCTGAGCCCAGAGTCTCGGCTTCACTGGATGCCCCTCGGCCAGTGCCGGTGGAGCCCAGCTCACCCCGAGCTGCTGGATACAGCTGAGTGTGCTTTCCTCCTGTCTCAGGCCAGCACCAAATAGGCTTGACCAAGACCTCCCCGTTTCCACTTCTGTGAGTCCCGTGACCTCACAGAACCTTCTGTACCCCACCCTCATCTGGCAGCCCCGACCTCAAGCTTCTGGAACCAGGTGTTCTCAGAACTGGGGTGGGAGCCCAGCATGCCGATTCAGAGCCTTGAAGCTGGACACGGGCTCTTTTTCCCTCTTTGAGCCTCAGTTTATCCTGTATAAAGTGACGAGTGAGTGTGCTTAGCTGTGAAGTGTTAAAATTGGGGTACCCTGGGGGCCAGTGAGAAGATTCTTGGCCATAAGCACAGGTTCCCAGACTCTACCCGGCCACTGAGGGTTTTGGGGGGCAGGCATCTGAGTGCCGGGGCTCACAGGTCTGGACTGTGGGCTTGGGATATGATTTAAGAGTGAGCCACAGAGGGCGAAACGTTTGGGAACACCCGGCTGGCAGAGCTGAAGAGCCCGTGAAGACTCCTTGAAGAAACTCAAGTCTACCGGCTGGATCAGGAGCGCCAGGGACGGTGCAGCGCTATCCCACATGTGGCCAGCAGGGGTCGCCTGGAGCCGGAGCATCATCTCCCACTGGCTCGGGTACACCTAGGCTGCCAGAGGCTCTGTTAGGAGGAAAGCTTTTCCTTCTGCCTTGTTCCATGGCCAGGGTGGCATCGGTGGGCCGATATGGTACCTCCCAGCTCTTCCACATCCTCCTGGAGGGCCGCACAGAGTTCCGATCATCCTTGTCACTCGGGTGTGTGTGTGTTGTGCTGTGTGTGTGTGCACGCGCGTGCGCGTCCCTTCTGCATCCTTAGTGACTCACGAGAGTTCTGCCTCCTTCCCTCGATGCTGCAAGACAGCACAGTATCAGGGCCCATCCACTGCTTTCTCCCGCGGCCCCGGGCAGTGGTCCAATGGTTATCATTGTCTCCCAAGCTGTCTCTCCCCAGTGTTCCCTAGAAGCACAGTCACCCAGCACCCTCTTGGCAGAAAAAGGCCTGACAAGGAGAAAGACCATTTATTTCTCCACCCACAGTGGGACTGGTAGATTTTTTTTTTTCCCTTTCAAAAGAGCAATCGCTGGCGTCCCTTTAAAGCTTGGCTGACTTCCATCGCAGCAGCCAATCCTCAGAGGCGGAGCTGGTGAGTTGCCTGGGCAACGGGCCTCTGGTTGGCCTGAGACGATCAGCCACCCACTGCCCACTTCCAAGGAGCGAGAAGTTTAACACTTTGCCGCCTGCTCTCCATTTTCAACGCGTGGGCCTGAAACAAGGCCTCCCCTCGCTCCTGAAGCCAGAAGCTACAGCTTTTGGGTCTCAAATGTCCGGAGCGGTTTTGTGGGGGAGAAGCCGGCATAGAGAGAGGCAAGAATGACGCCGTTGCCTGGGATACACAGAGGTCTAGAGATGGGCACAGGAGGAAGAGGGTGGGATGGGGTGGGGGTCCCAGGAAGATAAATAGACACAAGCACAAAATAAGATAGCCTCGTCCCCAGTGGCCCGCGAAAAGCGACTCTGTAGCCTGGGATTTCGACCCCATTGGCTTGCAGTGCCCAGTGGGCAGGCAGGTGGCAGAGCTGGCATGGGTTAAGAGGGTGAGGCGCAGGGGCAGACCGGCCCCTGGAAACCTTACAGACTCCCCGTTCCCCCAGGGCTTGGCCCAAATCCTGGGAAGGGGACGAGCCTACATAGATGTGATGGAGACACAGTGGGAGATCCACGGGATGTGTTGTCAATGGGAACCTTTCTGTCTCTTTTCCTCCCCATCCCCTGCAAACAGGGGGGAAGTCAGAGGCACGTGGGTGTACGTGCGTGAGCGTGTGCGTGTGCGTGCAACAGGACGTGTGTGTGTGTGTGTGTGTGTGTGTGTGTGTGTGTGTGTGTGTGGCGTGAAGGGCAAAGCTTCATCTTTTCCATAGGGAGGTTGCCCTCTCTGGCCATACTGTCTCTGTTGCCCTTGCTGGGAGCCACAGGTTGTTGGAGCCAGCTGGCCTGGCGTTCCCCTGTCACCCCCCTACAGCCACCGGCCAGAACCCCTTAGCGCTTCTGGCTCCTCCCACCTGCTGGAGGGAGGCCTATGCCTGGCTAGGGGCAAAGCAAGAGGAAAGGCAGGCAACTCAGGCCTCAGGCCTTAGACATGGCCTCAGACACGCCCTGGGCGGTGAGCTCGGCCAGCACGTTGTCTAGGTAGCTGGCGTCGGGGTAGCCGTGGCCAGTGAGGTTGGAACCGAACTCCGTCTTGTGGTGAATCTCGTTCCACACCACGGTGTCCGACTCGCCCGTGGTATTGGATGTGCCGATGGTGAAGATGAGTCTGCGCTCCCAGGCGGTGATGAGCAACCTCAGCACCTGGAGGGGTTGGGGAGGGAGGGAGGGGTGGGGGTAGGGGTGAGTGTTACTGGCAGCCTGGGCCTCAGCCTGCCCCGCGACCGGCCTTTTCAGAAAGTTCTGTTTCTTTCGGGGGCCCTGTCAGCAGCGGTACTGCTGGGGCTTCGCCTTCACTCTTGGTACAAAACAGCCGCTTGGTGAATTAGTTCCCGTGATTAAAGGTCTGGAGACTTCGCAGGGAAATCGGAGGTGCTAGCTTCTTTGGTTAAACAGTCAGTGACAGTCAGATGACTTAGGGAGAAAGGCTGCTGTGACCGTATGTAAGTGACGTGCCCTCTCTACTACTGTTTTCCTTAGCTGGTGAATGAGATGAAGTTGGTTTGGGAAGGAACGTCACAGCAGGGACTTGGACAAGGGAGAGGCAGGCCTAGAAAATGGCGGCTGGGGACCCTGCCCTCATTCATTGTTGAGACGGGGAGGGGGTGGGCACCCACCTTCCGGCCTTTCTCATTGTTCGGTAGATAGCAGTGGCGAGGGAAGCCTCTGGCGGTGAACTTCTTGCCTGGGTTGGGATGTTCAGGGCCCTGTGGGGACAGCAGCGTCCGGGGGAGGGTTCAGATCCCAGACGGGTGGAGTCTCTGGAGGGGCCAGGGAGTGGGGGGCCGTGGATCCGCAGGGCTCACCTGGATGCCCGTGGGGATGTCGTAGACAATGCGGATGGTCTGGGTGTCTGCAAAGCCGGGCAGCGAGTGCGGGATGACGTGAAATTCCATCTTCCCTGGAGGCTGCGTCCCCGTCTTCTCCCCGTAGATGGCTTTGCAGGTGGGGCACTGCAGGCTGCCATCCTGGGAAGGGTGGGTTGGTGTGAGCCCCCCCCCCCCCCGGGGGGGTGTCCCACCCGGCCCCCACCCACTGCCCATCTCACTGCCTGGCCCCCACCCACTGCACGGCAGCCCACCTTGTGGCCCACCTTGTTACCGTTGGAGTACATGGCCACCAGGCAGAGCAAGTGGTACATGTGGCCACAGCGGCCCAGGCGGCCCACGAGCTCGGGCCGCACGCTCTTGTTCCGGAGCACACCCTCATAGCCGGATGCTGTGACCAGCCGCTCCATACAGATGGTACAGTCCTGGGGGGCCAGGGAGAGACACTGAGGATGGGAAGGGCCATGGGGAAGACGATGAGGCGCGCTACAGAGGATGGGTAGAGCCATGGAGGGACACTGAGGATGAGGGTCATGAGGAAGGCCACAGAGGGACACTAAGGATGGGAAGGGCCACAGGAGGACACTGAAGACGGGAAGGCGGGAAACCTTGCCTCTGATTCCCTCCTCAGCCCCTGAGCAGGGGTTAAATGCTTAACTACCCAAAGCAAAACCCTGAATGGAAAATGTGGCGTAAAACCATCCATCACAAAGTGTGGGAGCCCACAGACGTTTCCTAGTGAGAGCTGAGCTTGCTTTACACAGCAGGGCTGCATTACGGGATGGCTGGACCACGTTCAAGGTCACCAGGTATCTGGGATGGTCTGCACTTGACTGTGCTGGGCGAGGTCTTTTGCTCCACCCCTTGGCATTCCTATAAAAGCCCTTTAGAAGAGACAGGAGGGGATGGTGGGTTTTGACCCAGGCCCTCCCGAGGCTGTCCTGTGTTTCTGTCTGTCTGTCTCCTCTATATTTCTATCTAAATATTTCTCACTTCTCCCTCCTCAAGAGTACCCTGGGGGAAAAGTGGGGCCAGGTCCCCCACCACAAGGACGGACTGGTGTGATGCTATAACACTTAGGCTCCTCCCCAGGGCCTGGTGAGGACTGTGAAACCAGGATGGGCAGGAGGGAGGGAGGCTGGGAGGAGCTGGTCCTGGGAGCTGAGGCCCCCACCTGGTCGGCTCACCTCATCAGGTGGGTTTTTCACCTTCTGCATGTACCTCCGAACCACATCCTCAGGGTTCTTACCTGCAGAGATGGGGGGCACATGTCTCAGGAGGGGTGAGGTGGGGGGGGTCAAGCACTGGGGAGCAGGTGGGGCAGTGGCCGGAAGGGGGGGGGAAGGGCAAACTGAGGGTAAGTAGAGGCAGGTGCCTGCTGGGTCCTAAGAGCACTGGGATTGTGATTGGGGTCACACGGGGCCTACTTTTCTTGAGGTGCTTTTTCTTGGTCTTGCGGCACACGCCGGGCACTCCAGGAACAGGCTTCACGTCGCTCTTGCTCACAGGGGGCGGGTGCAGGATGGGTTTTGGGGCTCGAGTCAGGCACACTGGCAGCCCGGCTGCACACAGCAGGATCCCCGTCATCCCTGGGGTGGGGGGTGGGGTGTAGTGATAAGGGGTGGGGTCGTGACAAGCCATGCCCTCCCTTCACGGTTGGACTGATGGGGCAGGTGGATGCCACAGAGGATGGAAGACAGGGTGTCCCCCCATACTCTGACCCTGCCTACCCCAGGGCACCACCACCCCAAGTTGCAGCCAAGCTAACCTAATGGGAAGGACCGCACTTGGGCCCACCCACCAGTTCACCCAAGGGGCGGGGAATCATGAGGCTGGTGGGCGGGGCCTCACTGGGTTGGGTCTTACCGGCCAGTGCTGGGTGGACAGGGCCGGTGCCATTCAAGTTCTTCACAGGAAGTGCAGGAACACTGTGGGGACGAGAGGAAGCCTCTGCTGGACTCCAGCCCCAACACTCGATGCAAGGATCTGGCTTGTTTTTACCTCAGGCTTCCTCCTGGCACACCCCATCTCCTCTGCCTCTGTCATCTGGATGAGCCACCAGGAAACCGCATCCCGTCTTGAGCTCCTATCAGCTATGGGCCCAACACCCTTATGCCTAGTTCTGACTCTTGTGTTTAGACATGCTGTCATGTATCCCAGGCTGGCCTTGAACCTGCACTGTAGCCAAGGATGACCTTGAACTTCGGATCCTCATGCCTTCACCTCCTATGCGTTGAGGTTGCAAGTGTGTTCCACCATACCCAGTTTTATGTGGTGCAGGGGATTGAACCCGGAGCTTCAGGATGAGGCAAGCACCCTATCAAGGGAACCACATCCCAGGCTCGAACTCCTCTTCCCCCTACAGATGGCCTCTTTCCACCAGGGAGTGTTTGGGCCCCGGTTACCCCTCCTTCTCTGGCCTGAAACCCAACTATCATCGAGTAAACTTCTCTTAAGGTTTGTTCTATAGAGAGCCGGTTCCTGCGAAACACTCTGGAAAGGACTCAGGAGTACATTGGGAGATACCACACTGTCTCTCACGCCACGATTCTTAGCTTATTTGAGCACAATAAAGGCTCGTGAGATGTCCTAACACCAGGGATCACACGGTCCCCTCTTCAGATAAAGAGCCCCTGGAAAGAAAATATTCTTTGTCTTTTGGGGTCAGTCATCGTTGCTTTTGGTTCTTAGTTCAGCCACTAATTAGCTGGTGACACACAGCACATCATGTCGGCCTCTGTACCAGTTTCTCTGTCTGTGGAATGGGCATGATGTGGTGCCTGCGTTTTGTTTGCTGAGAGGAGCATGAATCCTGGTAGCTAAGGAATATTCTGAAATCATCATCATTATTAATATCACTACCATTGCCATCACCACCATCATCATCATCACCACCACCATCATCATCACCACCATCACTATCACCATTATCACCACCATCATTATTATCATCATTGCCATCACCATCATTACCACCATCATCATCACCATCACCATCATCAATACCATTATCATCTAGGCCCATCTTTGGGGAAGGGGCTGGGACAATCTAAAATCATTATCATTGCTCCCATGGGAGGCGGGAAAAGGGAAGAAGGATGGATGCTCTGAGCCCTGAGTGGAAGTGGGATGAAGGCACTGAGCCTCAGTTTCCCTACCTGTAATGAGGAGTCTTGTGAGGATTCAAGAGCTTCTCCTTCTGCAGTGTGGTAGGACCCAAAATGAGAAGGGCTGAGCACCCATGTGACCTGCCTCAGGCTTTGTCACCACCCTCCAAGACCTTGCTGGAGGACAGCACCACCGTAATTATTACTCTTCATACTTACGGGGCAGCAAAGAGAAGTGGTCATGGTTTCCAGCCTTTCTTCCCACCTGTCTACAAACACTGCATGTGGACACACCAGTTGAAGTCCTGCCCTCATCTCTGCCTTCCCACTTCCCCTTTTCTTTCTGCCTCATGAGAACACCCCTCTTCTTATTCAGGACAGTGTATAATATGGGCAGGGAGGAAAATATTTAGCATACACACCACTACCTACTTATCTCCTACCAGGGGCAGGCATGACTAATCCATCACAGCTCTCTGAAATCCAAAGAATCCATCACACAGCTCTCCAGTCAGCCTCTATCAATCAGGATAGTCAGATTGCTGTTTAAGATATATGATGCCCAAAGTCTGGTCCAAATGGTTCCCCATCTTGCTGAGTCTCTGTCCCTGGGAGGTGGGCAGGGAAACCCCAGGAAAAGGATTTTTGAGATCTTGGCCACACTTGTATTTCAAGAAAAGCTTTACAAACTTTTTTCTTTGTCTTTTTTTTTTTTTTTTTTTTTTAGAGGCCTCGTCTACAGGGGGGAGGCTTTTGTGGGGCCTGATGGTGCGGCATCTCTATGTCGTAGGGGACAGTCCCCAGGTGGCACACACCCTCTTGCAGTCTGCAAACTGCCGACGAGAACCTTCCGCGGCACAGTTCCCATGCCGCCAAGCGTGGGAGCTTTGGGGGGTGGCCCTTTTGATGTGGGAGATACCGCTTCCTCCCAGGCATCGAGAATACCTCCCTGGACATGCACTGCCGCCCAGAACCTCCAGTCAGTGGGGGCTAGCCTTCACTCCTGCCCTGCCTTCTTGGGGGCCCCCCAGGTTGGCTGAGGGTCTGAGAACAGGCTTCCCTGGGGCCTGCCTGACTACCACTCCCAGCTCTGGTCAGCTGCCCTGTGTCCCCTGGCCTCTATCCTGCCTTTGCACAGAGAAACAGCTGGCCATCTGATGGCGCCTCTGCTGCGCTCTGAACCTCATTTCCGGTGTACACACCGTCTCTCACGCTCTACACTAGTTCTGCTGATCTCACATATGCCGGGCTCATTCCCAGCCCCAGGGTCTTTGCATCAACCCCTTTCTCGGATGGCTCTTTCTGAGATGTTTCTCTTGCTCCCTCCTTCGTGGAGATCTCTGGTTCAACGCTGTCTTCCTGGACAGCCTGTTTCTCCTGATCTTACTGTTTTCTCAGCATTAGCGTGGATGTAAGGAAGTCCTCTGTCTCCTTCACAGTCAGTAGCTTCTCTAATGTGTGGACTCAGTCCCTCTTCTGACCTTTGCACATCTGTGCCCTCCCCACCCATATCCCCGACTAGGTCTCTCTGGATGACGCCGGACAGAAAGGATGTTCGTTCATCTGGTGTGTAGCAGGTGCTCAACACACACACACACACACACACACACACACACACACACACACACACACACACACACACGGTACCAGGGCACAGGACCAGGGTGGGTACTGTGTTGCTCTAAGCACAGGATCAGAGCACACTGGGTTTTCTCCAACCATGTCTTAAGGGAGCCACAAAGCAGGTGCTCAGGGAACACTTCCTGCAGCTGCCAGTCGAGAGTGCTCAGGGGGCCTCCTGAAGAACAGCAGCACACCAGCCTTCTGTAAGGAGTCCTCAGCGATGGTGTTAATCCCTCGCAAGGGCAGGGTCCACAGCAAGGCTTCCAGAATGCCTACCCTGAACCAGGTTCTCTTCCCGTGGCTTAGAGGCTGAGCTTCAAGAAGCTCCAGCTGAGGGGCACAGGAGCTCATCTCCCTCCCCAGCCTCAGAAGGAAGGGGCCCATGTGGTCCCTCTCCCCACCAGCCTCCACGTCTATCCATGGACCACAGGCTCCTCCACACCCTTTTATCCGAGAGGGACAGAGTTCATCTCTTAGTGAGGATCTGGGCATTTTCCATCTTGTTTTCTAGTTGTGTGGTTCAACTCTTATCTCGTCTGCCAGATTTCAAGCTCTGGGAACCACCCAACCCTGTGACCCCAGGACTGAGGATAACAAAACAAGCTCCCAGTACTGAACAGATAAGGAACCAGCTTACTACCTCTGGGGTCGCTTGATTATCATTAGAAACAAGGGCTCCAATTCCAGATGTTCCTCCCCGATCTCCCAAACAAGATCAGAATAGATGTCAAATAAATAACACGCATACCACTATCACCAAATTTGCACCCATGGCAGACATGAGCAATCAATCCCAGCACTCCATCCTACACAGCTACAGTGTAACTTGAGAATCACCCTCAATACCATACTCTAGGAAGTCTGTACTTCCAGGGCAAAGACACACGTGAGATGGTCGGTCATGGACCCTGCACCTGACGGCATGAAGCTGAAAGAGAGGAAGTGAGATCACTTTGGCCCCCTAGCTGGCTCGTGATGCTCTTGGCAGCAGGGCTTGGAATTTCTGGGCCCAACTCTGGGCTGACCTTACTGGGTTGACCAAGGTTGGGGGTGTTGTGGATCTGAGACCTACGGGGTTAGGTAAAGCCTCAGAGCTGGACCTGCAGAGCCCGCTCAGGGGCTGTACAAGTGACCTCAGGACAGGTCATTCATTGGTTGTCTGTCAGAGTGAGTCACCACCTTCGGGAGCAAGAGCCGCACCAATGCCCCCTATAGATCTCCTGAGTCTTCATCTCTCCATCTTTGTTTTCCCCCCCGGAAAGCCCAGGCTTGCCCCCTTCTTCCCACGAGCCTCAGAGCTTCTGAGGATGCCCTAACATGCACCCAGCAGCCCCCCGGGGAGCCCCCAAAGGCTCTGGAGAGGAGAGGGCAGGAATGAAAACATGCCATCTGGGGAGAAGAAAGCCCCCTTCACCCTCTCTCTAGAAGCTCCTGTGAGGATGCTCTTGTCACCTGCTGCCTTTTAGTCCCACTCCACCTTGTAGCCAAGTCCCTGCCCTCCAGGTCACCTGAGGCCACCCCCTGAACACCCCATCTGTGGAGACAAGGCAAGGTCTGGGAGACAGAGCCTGAGTTCAGGGATCCACCATCAGTGATCTGGGGCCCTGTGTTCATGTTGTTTCCCCCCAAGGCCAGCTCTGACTGCTGTGGGATGTTCTGTATGTCCTGTGGGAGCCCTTCTTGGGTTCTTTGTGGCGTTACCCAGCAGGTCCGTATAGAGGATGATTAGGACCATGGGCCTGAGTGCAGGTGTTTGAGATGGTCTGCACTTGGCTGTGCTGGGGGATGGTCTGTATGCTCTGATTGGTTAATAAATAAAACCTGATCGGCCGTGGCTAGGCAGGAAAGATAGGTGGGACTAACAGGAGATATAAAAGGACAGAAAGGCAGAAGGAGACGCTGCAGCCGCAGCCGCCGCAATGACCAGAGAGGCTGCAGCCGCCGCCATGACCAGCAGCATGTGAAGACGCCAGTAAGCCACCAGCCACATGGCAAGGTATAGATGTATGGAAATGGATCAATTTAAGATAAAAGCACAGTTAGCAAGATAAGGACAGTTGGCAAGAGGCCTGCCACGGCCATACAGTTTGCAAGCAATATAAGTGTCTGTGTTTATTTGGTTGGGTCTGAGCGGCTGTGGGACTGGTGGGTGACAGAGATTTGTCCTGACTGTGGGCAAGGCGAAAAAATCAAGCTACATCTGACCATCTGCAGGCCTCAGTTTCCCCTTCTACCTCCCAGGGTGCACCCCACAACTTGGAGCCCTGACTGGCATTTGGGGATTTGGATTTCTCTCCGGGACCCCGGGGCTCAGTCCTGCTTTCAAAGATTGATTTATTTTGTGTGTCTATGTGTTCTCTCCCAAGGTCTGCCCTCCCCAGAGCTCCGGGTGGAGCCCAGGTAGCGGAGGGCAGGCTGGTTGCTGTTCCCACGCCCCTGGGGAGCACACAGTGCAGACAGGAGTGTGTGTGTGGCTTGGCTTCCCAGGGAGAGGGCAGGAAGTGCTTCAGGTGGGGGCTGGTTGGGGAGGCTTTGGGTTTGACCTTGTGGTGAGGCTGTGACCTGCCTCATCACAGCTACCCTGGCCAGGAAAGGGGGATGGGTGGGAAGCCAAGGCCCCTCCTTTCCCAAGTTCAGGCTCCTGCAAGACTTTGGGACATAAACATTTTAGAGCCATTTAAACAAAAAGACCGGGAGAGAGAGAGAGAGAGAGAGAGAGAGAGGTGTGGTGCCATGCAGCAGACATAAAAATCACAAGAAATAAAAATAAACAAGGGTTGAGGGTGTGGCTCAGTGGGTAGAGTACTTTGCCTAGCATTCATGGCGTCCTGGTTTTGACCCCCAGCACCACATGAACCTGGCACGGTGGCACACACCTGTAAATTGAGCATTAGAGAGGGCGGGAGACAGAAGGACCAGCAGTTCAAGGTTATCCTCAGCTATGTAGCGAGTTCAAGGCCAGCCTGGGCTACATGAGACCTTGTCTTAAATCACACACACACACACACACACACACACACACACACACACACACACACACACACACTTCAAATCACCTCTCCTCCATAGACAATCGAGACCATCTCTCCACAGCTGAAGACTCTTAGCACTGGATCAAGCCGGTTAAAGCAAACCAGGTCCCACAGCCTGTACACACTCCATCCTCTCTAGCTACTTGGGCCTACCATATCAGCTCAGTTCCCGCCTCCTTTGCCTGGAAGAAGACTTGTCCCTCCCTCCTTCCCCAGGCATGCTGCCCATCCCCACCCCCCACCCTACGTCTCAGCATCGGGCCAGGCTGGCCTATCACGATCTGTACACCTCAGCCCCCCAAATGCTGGGGTGATAAGTGTGTGCCACCACGCTTCTTTCTCTCCCCAACCCCATTTATTATTTTGCATATGTGCACATGTGCGCATGTGCTGTGATGGGTATGTGGAGGTCAGAGGACAACTTCTGGGGGACGATTCCCTTCATCTACCATGTGGCTCCCAAGGACTGAACTCAGGTCATCAGGCTTGGCAGCAAGTACCTTTACCTGCTGAGCCATCTTGGGGGTCTCCTGTTGTGGAATATATTACTTTAACTGTAGAAAGGTGTGTTGTGCTGATATATTGTGTACCCTAATAAATTTGCCTGAAGATCAGAGAACAGAACAAGCCACTAGATTAAACATAGATGCCAGGCAGTGGTGGCACACACCTTTAATCCTAGCACTCGGGAGGCAGGGATCCGTCTGGACCTCTGTGAGTTCAAAGCCACCCTGGACTGCATGAGATTGACTCAGTCTAGGAGAGAAACAGAGCCAGGCCCTGGTAGCACACACCTTTAATCCCAGTACTTGGCAGTCACACGACTTTAATCCCAGCATTAGGAAAGCTGAGACAGGAAATGATATGAATGGGTGGAGAAAGGTATATAAGGCGTGAGGAGACAGGAACGAAAGTCTTTCAGCTGAGGAAAGCTTTTTAGGCTGAGGAGTCCTAGAGGTAAGAGGTGGCTTGTTCCTTTGTCTCTCTGATCTTCAGGCAAATTTATTACAAGCACACAATGTATCACCAGAGTGTGTTACATTTGTTTATGCTGCATTTGTTTAACTATGTAAAGATGTGTTGTGTTTGTTTCACCTTGCCTGCCTGAGGCACCTGATTGGTCTACTAAAGAGCTGAACGGCCAATAGTTGGGCAGGAGAGGGATAGGGGAGCTGGTGGGCAGAGAGAATAAACAGGAGGAACCTAGAGAGAGAAAGAGGAGAGAAGAGAATGAGGGAGAAAGAGAGGGACGTGCCTGGGACAAGAAGCCAGGCAGCTGCCAGACAGACAAGCAAGACAGACAGAAGGAAAAGTAAAAGGCCTGGATAAAGGCAAAAGGTAGATAAAGAGAAACAGGCTAATTTAAGTTTTAAGAGCCAGCCGGAAAGGAGCCTAAGCCAGGCCAAGCATTCAAAACTAATAAGTCTCCGCGTCATGATTTGGGAGCTGGTTGGTGGCCCGAAAGAAAAAGCCTGGTACAGTCCCTCTCTTTTTTTGAGATAGGGGCTCGCTATGTAACCCAAGATGGCCTCAAACTCCCAGCAACCCTTCTGCCTCAGCTCCTGGAGTGCTCAGATTAGAAGTGTGCGCCGCCAGGCCCGGCTCTGACTGGCTTCTTGACTCCCACCGTCTCCTCGGCCAAATGCAACTTTACTTTTCCAAGAACAGTTATACTCTCCTTAAAAATAAGGCCATAAAATAAGATGTCATCCCTGCCACCCTTCTCTTGCTGTGCTTCCTCCATAGCATCAAAACCACCTTCTAGCATGTTCTAGGATCCATTTCTTTTGCGTTGTGTTTGTCGCCATGAGGCCGTGAGCTCCTGGGTGTCGGGGCCTGGCAGCTTCACTGGCTTCTGGGTCCCAGGGTCCCCCACGGTGCCGGCTACACAATGGTTCTTTAATAAATGGGGAGTTGATTGACAGAGAGATGCAAGTCGAAAGTCGTGCCGGGAGCTGGGGGAAGATGTCCGGTTCACACTGTCACGGCAGGGAGAGTGTTTACAAGGGCGGAGAAGAAAGGAGCAGGGGAAATGAGCCAGTCACGGGCCACCACCGGGAGTCACTGAGGGCCTGCACGCAGGAAAAGGCCTGCTAAGACCCAGGTGTTCCAACAGCGCCTGCCTGGGGCCTGGCACCTGTTCAGTTGGCAGTGTTGCGCAGGCTGACAGGGATGGGGGAGCAGGGTGCAGCCTGGGAAACACAGGGGGAGCCACGTGCCAGACAATGCCCTGTGTGGCCAGTCCTGTCTCCACAAGTTGCAAAGACCAACGACCAGAGAGGGCCATGGGTTCGGCTAGGGTCACACAGCCAGAGAGGAAGTCGAAGCTGGGCCGCAACTCGGCGGCGTCTGTTGCTTCATCCTCTCTCTGGGGGTTCTGTTATTGTCCGGGGCCACAGCTTGGAACAACATGGGCAGGTGGAGGGAAACAGGACCCCCACATACCCCACTGACCAACTTAGGTTCCAAGTGACCCAAGCGAGTGTCATGGTCTTTTGGAGCCTCGGTTTTGCCCTCTGAGAAGTGGTCGCAAGAGGAGGAGGGGTTGCTGTGGATTTCTGTGATGGAGACAGGCGATGCCGGCAGAGCTGTGAGATGGGACTGGGGACACGGGGGGGGGGGGGGCTGTGTAAAGAGAAACAGGCCTGCAGCTGTCCCCATGGGGGGCGGAAAGCCTGACTCGGCTCCTCCGCCCTACAGCTGTGTTCCAAAGCAATGGACACTGACCTCCCGTGAGACAGGGCGGATCTTCCCACCCTGTGTGTCCCCCCCAGGGCCCACCCTGCCAGCTGGCTCCTGGCCCCAGCACAGGGAGAGTGGAAAAAACCCTGGCCTGTTCCCACTGGCTGTGTGACTCTGGGCAGGTCGATCCCCTTCTCTGGGCCTCCCTCCTGGTCCCCCTCCAGGGATGACATGAGCATCGTATCATAGACCGAGGAGTCCTTGGCCCCCCTGCACTCTGATCACACCTGATAAGTGTAAGGATTTCTTACAGCCCTGGACAGGTGTGGGGTGGGACTCTCTGTGTCTGGTGGGGAAACTGAGGCTGAAGAGGTGAAGCTATCCTGAATGTCGTCGCCCAGCTGGAAGATGGCAAAGGAGGAGAAGGGAGGAGGGGGCTGAGAGGAAAAGGAGTCGATGGGGGCGGGGCACGGAGAGCTGTGGAGGGAGACACAGAGACCCCGGGACCTAAGCACCGGATCCCGGAATCCCAGAACGGATGAGGATGGACGCAGCCACTTGACAAGACACGGAGGCCAGCGAGGGCCTAACCCAACGTGGCCCTGTCCTCCCGAGCGGAAGCAGTCTGGACTCGGGGCCACCCAGAGAGAAGGCAACATGAGGACCCCAGGAGACAGGACACCCCGAAATCCAAGGGACGGGACCTGGAGGACAACCAGCCCCAACCCGCCCTCCATCTTGGGTTTCTAGAACTCAGAAGTTCAGAATTCGAATTTGGCAGCTCAAGCCCTTGGGTTGGTGCGTGAAGGCAAAGACTCAGAGTTAAGGGCTGTGAGGGGGCTTGGGGAGCGGGCTGGGGTCGGTGAGTGGGGGGGCTGCCTGGTCCACAGAGACACCCACGACTCCTTCCTAGTCTAGTTCACAACCCGACAGGACCAGGGGTTGGGGGCCCCTCCCTCCCCATCCCTTCCCCCCTGGGATCCACCTATAACTCATGATGAGCCAGGGGTCTATTTCTTGGGGCTCCTTGGAGAGGGAGGATTGGAGGGCCTGGACACCGACTTGTCAGGCGGGAGGAGGGCCATCTGCATGGCCGCAGAGCTGAGGCCTCAGGATAGAGGGGCATTTATCTAGTGATTAATACCCAGCCGACCACTTTCTTCTCTCCATGGCCCTCTCTAGCTCAAGCATACTCTATGGTTCCTGGCTGCCGGTGGCACCAACCTCAAGCTCTCTTGGGGCTCCCCAGGTTATCTCTACGAAGGAGGCTTTACCTCTGTGTGGTTCCTAGAAACTTCTAGATTTGTTCAGCCTCCACTCCTACGCACCTGCAATGCCCAGCCCGGGATGCCCTTCCCCCTGCTAGGTACAGAACACCTCCAACTCCTCTCTGGACACACCGTGTCCTCTGAGCGCCCTAGACACAGCCTCTTCTCACGCGCTCCTCCCCATGGTGGCCTGTCCGGACCGTTCACTCCCTCCAGACCACACGCCACCCTGTTCCACCACCTCCCCAGACCTCCCCACTCCTCCTAGGATTACGCCCACGGACACCCTTGATCTCCGTGTGTCTGTCTCCTGTGTGTGCATCGTGAGAACTCAGTCCTCCCCGACCAGCTCAGCTTTGTGAGCTCACGCCCATGGCACACTCGTGGAGAATGGACACTGGGCAGGAAAAACTGAGTGGTTTATATAGCATGCCCCAGGGGAGTGGCTCCCATCCCTGTCCTCACTGACCCACGAAATATGAGCAGAAATTGGGCCTGCGACATGGCTCAGAAGGTAAAGATGTCTGACGCCAAGCCTGATGACCTGAGTGCCATGCCAGGGGTCAGCACAGTAGGAGAGAACTGACTCCCACAAGTTGTCTTCTGATCTACACACACACCCGGTGACATACACACACACACACACACACACACACACACACAAAACAAACACACAAATATATAAATACATCTTTAAAATATATGTAAAAGTGACCTTGCCGGGCGGTGGTGGCGTACGCCTTTAATCCCAGCACTTGGGAGGCAGAGCCAGGTGGATCTCTGTGAGTTCGAGGCCAGCCTGGACTACCAAGTGAGTCCCAGGAAAGGCGCAAAGCTACACAGAGAAACCCTGTCTCGAAAAACCAAAAAAAAAAAGTGACCTCAAAATGCAGAGAACACCGCGTGCGTGCGTGCGTGCGTGCGTGCGTGTGTGCGTGCGTGCGTGCGTGCGTGTGTCTGTTGTCTCTGTGTGTACACATGTATGCTGGTGCCTGCAGAGGCCAGAAGAGGGCATTGGATCTTCTGGAGCCAGAGTTACAGGTGGTTGTGAGTGCCATGTGGGTGCTGGGAACTGAACTCGAGTCCTCTGGAAGTGTGGCTCCTCATTCTCCAGCTGCCCCGTTCACACACTGAATCCAAAGCTCACTCACTGGCTGATGGAGCTGTCACGGCAAGCAAATGGCCCAGGAGGGTGTGTGTGTGTGTGTGTGTGTGTGTGTGTACCCCTGAAGGGCTTGTTTGCCACCCTTCCAGGGACACCTTCCAGCTGTAAACGGGATGATGGTGGCCCCTGCCTCATCCTGCTGTCTAGCTTGCTAACGTGCTCCACCACAAAGCGAGTCCGTGAGGGGTGGCCCACACCTTACCTTTTTCACCCTAGCCTTGGCCCTGGTAGGCAGTGGCCCCTGGGTAGCTCCTTGCTGGGGGTGGCCCTGGGTGCCCTTCCGGAGGAGGGGGGGGCGTCTTACCCAGGCGGGATAGAGGCGCGTGCGCTGACGCTGGTGGATCGCTGGGGTCCTGGCCGGCTGAGGTTATTCTGGCCCGGGGCGGGCGCTCCGTTGGGGGCGCTAGGACTCCGCGGGGGAACTCCTGGAGGCGGCGCGGGCTCTGTGGGGCCGGCGGCAGGTGCGGCCCAGAGCGCAGCCCCGGCGGCGAAAGTGGCGCTGGGGCGCACAGCGAGTGTACCCGGAGGCCCTCCTGGCGGCGGCAGCGGCGGCGGCGGCGGGGGCGCTGGGGGCGCTGGAGGCGCGGCTGGCGCAATGGGCGCCTTGCGGCGCTGCGAGGCCAGGATGGCGTTGGAGGCGGCGCGCGTGCTGTTGACCAGCAGGCACTGCTGACACGAGCAGGGCTGGCCCGAGTTGGCTCCCACGGGCCAGGACTGCGACTTGGGGATGGAGCCGACCGTGAGCGGGTAGGCCAGGTCCAGGCGGCGGCGCAGGCGGCGGCGGCGGCGGGTCTGGCGGTTCATCTGGGACATGCTGTTGAAGTAGATGAGGTAGCAGAAGCCGAGCGACGAGAGGTCGAGCCACGGGTGCTGCTTCTCGTACGCGTTCTGGATGGTGATGCAGATGTCCATGTCGTAGGCCGTCCACGCGCCGCCGTCGCTCTCCCACTCCCACACGATGCCCTTGCCCGGCGCTGACGACGGATCGTAGAAGTTGCGTCGCACTGGCCGCATGGTGCCTGCGCTCAGAAGGGAGAGGGGGTGTCAGTCGGCACAGGCCCCCCAAGGGGACCTTCAGGGCCAAGAAGGGGATCTGGCCTGGGCGGTGGTGGCGCACGCCTTTAATCCCAGCACTCGGGAGGCAGAGCCAGGCGGATCTCTGTGAGTTCAAGGCCAGCCTGGGCTAGAGAGTGAGTTCCAGGACACATGGGGACTGGGCCGATGAGATGGCTCAGTAGGTCAAGGTGCTTGCCGCCAAGCCTGACCATATGATTTCAATCCCATGATTCCAATCCAATCACAGGACGGAAGGAGAGAATCGGCTCCTTCAGGCTGTGAACTGTCCTCCAATCAACTACTAAAAGCAATGAGATTTGATAGGGTATGGGGGCTGGGAAAGAAGCAGGCAGAGGCCCGCCCAGTCAACATGTGGGGTTACAGGGGCATACAAGAAGGGGTAGGTCATAGAGAGGAGGTAAAATCAAGGAGTGGGCCCTGGAGAGCCAGCCCACCCTCTGCAGGGCCAAGGCAGGCCCTGAAGGTCCTGGTTATCGCAGGAGTAGCAAAGGTGGGTAGTGTCCACACACAGAGCAAGGCTCATCTACAATCCCCCCCCCCCCCAGTTCCCTCCCAGACTCCCAGGGTGCCCCCAACCTGACCATTGTGGGTTTCTGCATTCACACACAGGGCCTGTTGGATTCCACACTTCTCCCATTGGTCCGTTCATCGGGCCACACTTTCATTCATCCCCCCCCTTCATTCGTTCAGCCACGCCTTCTTGTATTCATTCACACCCGTATGTACCCTTTCTCCTTCACCCCGGCTTTTCCTTCCCCTCCCCCTCCCCTCTCTGTGTTCCAGCCCTGGGTAAACCGGTGCTGAGTACCCGCGGTGAGAGCGGAGCGTGCACGCCGCCGACCCCACACGTCAGCTCTGTGGTATCCTGGCCTGAGGTTCACCCGTGTTGTGTCTCCCGGCTCCTCGGCTCTGCACTGGCTGAGAGCCACGCTCTTGAGGAAGCTGAGGTTACCAGCGATTGACTTCGAAGGCTGCAGGACTTCTCAGGGCCTTAGCTGGCTGACTCTGGGCTGCCTGGCCCAGGTGCCACAGCACAGACATTACTCTCCTGGGCATGCAAGGCTGCTACCTGCTGCAAAGCTGTGGGAAGCCCCCCCCCCGCCCCCCCCCCCCCCCCCCGCAAGCCTCTCCAGGCCCTGATGACAATGAATACAGATCATTGACTCTTTGGCAGGGCCTAGCATCCATGACCTAGGAGCCAAACCTCTGGGCTTGTCTGGGACGGAGTTTCTAGACTGGGTTGGTTGAGGTGGGAAGACCCATCTTGGATGTGGGCGGTACCATCCCCGTGGGCCGGGGTCCTGGACTGCATAAAAAGGAGACGGGAAGCTGAGCAACTGGCATTGATGGTCTCTCTCTACTTCCTGGCTGTGGATACCACGTGACCAGCCGCCCCCAGGCTCCTGCAACCTCGCCTTCCCGCCTTGTAGGCCCGAACTAGGAGTCAAAGTAAGCCTCGTTCTGGTCCGGTATTTTGTCTGGTCAGGCAATGAGACAAAGAATTAACCTGCTGGCCTCCTCTTGACAGTGGCAGGGAGCTCCCTAGTCCACCGTGGCCCGCGCCTGCCGGGAGCACTTGAACGCGGAGTCTGCGTGAGGCCCCGGGGATGCGGCGCAGAGAGCCCCCCATCTCAAGTTCCCACGGCCTGACCCTCCCGTTCTGTAACCGCGTTCAGACGACTTCCTCTGTCAGCCTTGGTTTCTCATGGGGGGGGCGGGGGGGGGGAAATGGTCCAGGTGGGCGGAGCTGCCTCGGCTTTGATGCCATTAGCTCCTCCCCTTCTCCTGAGGGCTCCCCTCCCCCACAGGCGTCAAGCAGGCTCTTTGACCGCTCGCTCGGTTGCCTGATTCCATCCTGCTCTGTGAGCCACACTGCCCCTCCTGTGCTTGGTTCCCAGCAGTAGACGCATGCCCTTGTCCCCACCCGGGCAGCCAGGGCATCCTGTCCAGCCCACACCGCATCCATTCTCAGAGAGCTCAGAGTCCTCTATGGCTCCCAATGACCACCGTAAAAGCTGAAATTCTCATGATGACCCAGCTCTGACGTCCTCGTCTCTGACGATGTCCTCCTCACCTGGTCTCCCCGCTGCTCCCTAGCCCCTTCAAGCCCTGAGAGGCCGCAGGGCCTTTGCACTGGCTGTTTCCTCTGCCCGGATTATGACTTGGCCATCCTTCTTTAACCGGGGTCTGTTTGGATGTCACCGGTTCAGAAGCACCCCCCCCCCCAACCAAACTTGGCTTCCCAATAAGCTATTCTATCGCTGCCTTGTTCTGCCCCACTTCCCGGGACCTGCTCATTCTGGCCATAACAGGCTCTTTCCTCTGCCTCCACCCCATGGCCCACCCATCAGCTCAGGCTCACAGGGGGCCCCTCTGCTTAACCCTCCGGCTCCCCCACCCCCACAACGGGCACGGTGACTCACACAGGGGGTCCTCACAACATGAGATATTTCTGCAACCAGACGGGGGCACCCAGCATGGCGCCCTGCTGGGAGGTCCCCCTTCAGACCACAGACCCTGTCTGACCCTGTCACTGTACTGCCACTCAGGTCTCAAAAACCTCGTCCTCGGCCGGGCAGTGGCGGCACACACCTTTATTCCCAGCACTTGGGAGGCAGAGGCAGGAGGATCTCTATGAGTT
This sequence comes from Peromyscus maniculatus bairdii, assembly GCF_049852395.1. Taxonomy (NCBI): domain Eukaryota; kingdom Metazoa; phylum Chordata; class Mammalia; order Rodentia; family Cricetidae; genus Peromyscus; species Peromyscus maniculatus. The sequence continues at coordinate 12,307,524 of NC_134874.1, forward strand.
CAAGGCCAGCCTGGGCTACAGTTTGAGTTCCAGGAAAGGGGCCAAAGCTACAGAGAGGAGCCCTGTCTCGAAAAAACAAAAAACAAACAGCAACAAAAAACCCCTCATCCTCTGCCTTGCCTTTCAGAATGTCCAAGGCTGCCCCTGACAACAGCACAGACCCTGAGAGCTGGGGAAACTGAGGCACAGAGCTGCATCTGTGGATAGGAGAGGTGCAGGATGGAGGATGCCAAGAAATAAGGCCCCTGGGCAGCAATAATATCCCAGCCAACCACTGGAAGACTCCCCAGGGCCGGATGCTTGTTTGTTTTAATGGAATTCATATCGATTTTCTGTGGTTTTCTTGGTGCTGGGAGCAAGCCTTCCAGCCTGCCCCCTTGCTTCTGAGTGCGAGACTCATCTCTGTGTCTCACAGTTGCCATCTGCAGAACCAGGAGCTGTGAGAGAGAGGAACCTTACGTGCCGTGGTCACCTTTCGATGAAGTGACGGGCTGTGTTCTTTGGATGGGACAGGAGGAAAAAGGGAATCGCCCTCCTTGAACCCCATCTGTTGCCCGGGTCCTGAGCCAAAAGGGGGCCTAGGGGCAGAATGTGTGAGAAAAGTTGGGGGGCAGAAGCCGCCAGTGGACTGGAGAGGAACGCTGGCCCCTCACACAGCCTCAGCGTTCTTCTATGTAAAATGGAGGTAGCAATACCCACCCCGAGAACTTCTGGGTTCGAAATAAAAGAAGGCGTGACAGGTGCTTAGCACGTGACTTAGCATAGAGAAGCGATCGTTGAGTGTTGCCTGTGACGGCTGCCATCATCACACACTTGACCCACTTCCAGCCTCCCCGCCTGGTGAACTCCTAACCATCCCACTGAGCCCTTCGCGTGTGCCCGGCCCCTCCAGCAAGGCCTTAATTCTATTGCTGAAGCTGGCGCGTGCGGCTGTTGTCCTGTCCTTGAACCATTTCTGCCTGTGTCTCCTGAACTGGTTGATAACTTCTGGGGTGACGAAGGCCAGATCAGCGCCACCGTGTTCCCAAAAACCTGCCCCGAAGAAAGACATGGGCCGCCGAAACCCAGGCCTGTGGAGCCGAGCGGGAGGGGAGGGGCCAGGCCTGGCAGGGAGGAGGGGAGGTGGACCTAGGGCCGTGGGGGAGAGAGAGCGGGCTGGAGGAGATTGCCTTGGCTACTCTGCTGCAAAGGATTCTGGGAGCTGTCCAGCCCGCATCTGCTCCCCGGGGCTCTGTTTACCAGGCATGGATTTTCTTGCCTGTTTAGTGGTGGTTATTAAAGGCAGTGTCCCTGGAGTCCTTTTGAGAACGGATCGGAGCCTGGAGAGCGGGAGTAATTAGGGCGGCTGCGCCCGCCCCTACCCGACCCGGCACTGCCGCGCCCGCGGCTGCCAGGCCACCCACCCCTCCAGCCCAGGGTGGCCATGAACCAGGGGGGCCCGGGGAGGGGAGGCAGCTGGCTCCCGGTGTCTGCTTGGACTTGGGTCTTGAGAGTTCTTAGCTGTGCCGGCCTCTTCCAGGGTGGCCTTGGCCTAGATTTGTGGGCAGAACAGGGAGTGAGCCCAAGACTGGACGCCCGGTGCGTGAGCCTGGGAGACGGGCCACGGCTCAGGCTTCTCCAGCCCCGCCGGGCTGGCCACCCGGGGTGGGATCCCAGGGCAGTCGGCCCCTGGGCAGAGGACTGTCCTGGGCCTGCTGTTGTCTGTCAGCTTTTTTTTTTTTTGGGGGGGGGCCCTCCTTCCTCCTTCTCTGTCCAGTGAGAATGGACAATTGAAAAATTGCCTGAACTGGTGAGGGGGCTGGGGGCCAGTGTGGGCGGGAGTCTGCAGGGAGGTGACAGCCAGACGAGGGAGGGGGCCTGGGTGACAGGGAGAGAGAGACAGAGAGAGAGAGAGACAGAGACAGAGACAGAGACAGAGAGAGACAGAGACAGAGAGACAAGTAGACAGACAGAGAGAAACGGGGACATACACAGAGGAGGGCAGAGAGAGACAGAGACAGAGAGAGACAGAGACAGAGAGAGACAGAGACAGAGAGAGAGAGACAAGTAGACAGACAGAGAGAAACGGGGGGACATACACAGAGGAGGAAGGGGGCAGAGGGACACAGAGACAGACAGGCAGACAGACAGGGGACACACACACAGAGGAGGGCAGAGAGAGACAGAGAGACAGAGACAGAGAGACAGAGACACAGGTAGATAGATAGACAGGCAGACAGAGACATGGACACACACACACACACACAGAGAGAGAGAGAGAGAGAGAGAGAGAGAGAGAGAGAGAAGGTGGGCAGAGAGAGCAAGAGAGACAGAGACAGAGAGACAGCATTCACTGAGACTGTCAGAGGCGGCAAGATCCTTGTGGGAACTGGAGGGGTCCTTGTGGGAACTGGAGGGGCAGGTACTGTATATGGGGCCAGAGAGAGGCTGGAAGCCTAGAGGCTGCCCAGCAGAGTCAAGGAGGGCCAGGGGCTAAGGCTGAGGCTCAGTCAGAGGAGGGAGCCACAGCCCCACCACAGAGCTTCAGTTTGTCCGCCCTACTGTACGCCCTTTGCCAAGCACCTGCTCGGCACCTCCGTGGTAGCTCATTGCTGCCCTCTCCCTCTGTCTCTTTCCTCTCAGGCCACACAGGCCTGTCCCCCCTTTTACCTTGGAGGAAACAGGTCTAGAGAGAGGAGATAAGGACGGGTGAGAGTCTTGGGCAAAGCAGGGCACGGCAGAGCCTGGCTTGCATCCTGAGGCTTCCAGCCTAGCCAATGGTAGCCTAACCTAGAATTCCTCCACTCACCGGGACCTCACTACCTCAGTTTGCTTTCCTACCTGGATAGCTCCCCCCCCAAATACCTTAGAGGTACAATATTGGGGGAGGGTCTCTGCCCCAAGCTCAAGCTCTTCAAACAGAGTGGCTTTGTGAATAGAGGTAACCCTTGCTTGCCCCTCTGGCACCAAACAGTCCCCAGGAGGGGACCCTCCCTTTGGGGGCGGCTTCCTGGAGGGAAATGACCTCAGTTAGGGGCACCCAGACCTGCCGGGAAGGAGGGCCTGTGGGAGGCAGCCACGGACATCCATCACGCGGGGGGCCTCCACCCAGGAGTGAGTGATGAGTGGGTTGAGCAAGTTTGAGCATCTCTGGATGCCGGGCTCGAGGACGGATGGGGTGGGATCTTCTTCAATCATCCCAGAAACGAGCGGCATTGGCAGTAAGCTTATTCTCGTCCAGAGCTCGCTTGTCCCCCCACCCCATCCTCAACCACGCTGGGAAGTGGAGCTGGCTCCCCTGGGTACAGCGGAGGATGCACAGGTGCCGGGCAGTTCTGGGACACACACACAGGATCGTCTGCCGTTAGTTCCCTGGTCTGGTTGACTCCAGCCTGGGGCCGCCTGCCTTCTGTGGCTGCTCCTTCAACTGTGTACATCCACAAGTCCCTGCCACCCCGGGGGGGAAACTGAGGCACACAGGCTACACGGCACGTAAAAGACATGGCTGAGGCTGAAGGGAACCCCCAGGCTGGAGTATCGCAGCTTTGCAACTCAGGCTGGCTGCAGGACTGGTGGGTCACCTGCAGCAACAACAGCTGTTCCCCCCCCCCCCCGGGGTCCATTTGAAAAATGGGGAAACTGAGGCTCCTCAGGAAGACAGAAGTAGTCCAGCCCTGGCATTGGCTGGCTTGGGTAGAAACAGCTGGCGCTGGGTCAAGGGCCTCCCGCTCCAGCCGCGATCAATGCACCAGCAGATTCTGTTTCCCTCCGATTGCTCCCAGGGGACTCTCAGGCTTGGCTCTGGCTCATTAGTGGTTTGGGAACGGGGCTGCTCTAGCTCGGGGGGGGGGGGTGTTGCTGCTTGTGGTGGGGTGGGGAGGACTCAGGCCCCCACATTTCCTCCACTCTGGCCACTGATGACCTAAGGCTGCTGCAGTGTGTGTGTGTGGAGGGGGAGGGGGTCCTTGTGCACCTCCTGGCTCTGGGGCCTCCCTGACACCAATTCCACGCCCAGGATTCAGGTGCCCTGGCTCAGCAGCGGCCAATGGGAAGGGGAGGGGGAGGAGACAGCACCGAGGGGCCCTGAATCCTCCTCCCCTGCATCGCCCAAGCTGTTCCCTCCAGGCTGTGGAACGGACACAGTACTTAATAACGGTATACTTGGGGGCTGCCACCTGCCAAACCTCGTCTAGAACGTTCTTCCATCTTCCCAGTTTTCCTCCCTGCTGAGGTGAACTTCCTTGGCTCAACTGTGTCCTGGAATTGTCTCCACCATCTCAAAGGAGAATCAAGGAGTCTCCCACAGGCTCCCTCAACACCCTGCATTCTCCAGGACCAGAAGCTGGATCACTAGAGGGCAGGGTGGCCTGTGTCCCCTTCCGTCTGGCCATGCCCCTTACTCAGAAGGTCAGGCTGGTTTTCTCAGCCTCTTGCGAATCTCAGCATAGTCCGTAGCAGCCCAAGGTCAACACTGTGGAAACGACGGCTGACTGTGAACGAATGAATGATGCATTGAATGAATGATGTGTTGGATGAATGATGCATTGAATGAATGAATGATGCAATGAGTGGACATGGATGATGCTATTTGGGCCATTCCCACCTCCAGGCTGGAGGCTCTCACTGGAGAGAATGTGGGCTTCCTCTGCTCACCCACTGCTTATGATGAGGGGAAAAAAAAATCGTGAGCAACATTTAAGAACTGGCAGTGTAGGCAGGCAGAGTGGCGCACGCCCTTAATCCCAGCACTCAGGAAGCAGAGGCAGGTGGATCTCTGCCAATCTGAGGCCAGCCTGGTCTACAGAGTGAGTTCCAGGCCAGCCAGGGCTACATAGACCTTGTCTCAAAAAAAGGGGGGGGGATGGTGATGGTAAGGACACATATTAGCCTACTTTTCCAGAACCTCAAATATCCAGAGATGTGACTACAAGGTTTGGTTTTCCTAGCAACAGGTAGCCAGAGCTGGGTCAGGGCCACCCTGAGCGTGACTTCAAATTTTTTTTGTTTTTTTTTTTCCATTTGATTTGGTTTTCTCTTGTTTGAGATTGGGTTTCACTAGGTAGCCTAGGCTGGTATCAAACTCATAATCCTTCTGCCTTAGCCTCCGGAGTGCTGGGATTACAGATGTAATACTGGGCTCAATACCTTCAAGGATCTATTGAGGACCTACTATGTGCCATGTACCGGTGAGCAAGATACTCTTAGACCCGTCCTTTTCCCGCATAGAAAACCATGCAGTGTTATTCAGTTAGACAATTGAATCTGCAGCCTCTGCACAGACGGGGAAACTGAGTCCCAGACAGAGGAACTTGATAGTCAGACAGAGTTTGAATGGGGCCAGGCCACTCACACCTTGACAGGAGCGCTCCTCCATCCTCGCTGGCTTCCTCCTTCACCTTTAGCCACGCCCCTTCTTTATCACCTGCTGCACAATCTCTTCCATCAGACCAGCACCCTCATTGTGGCTGTCGTACCCCCCTCACATCGAAGACAGACCCCACAGCTGCCGGAGAAGAGGGGAGGGGAGCGAGGCCGGGGACACTGTGACCAGGACCCCTCCTTACATATTCGGGATGCTCATAGCCATCCAAGGTATCACAGAGCAGCCCTGGGCTTTGCGGTGGTGGGTGGTGGGTGGTGGGTGGTGGAGGTGGGGGGCTCTGTCCCAGCCCCCCACCTGTGTCTAAGCCCCTGGCTGTGTCCTGGAGCTCCCACCTCCCAGCTTCAGCAGTGTGTACTGTCACTCAAGGAAGCCTTACTCACTGCGGAGAAGCCTGCCTGCCCTGGCTCTCACCTGTGCCAGCCTCTCAGGGCCTGAGATTAATGATGCTGCACTGGCTCTGGGGCCCTCGGGGCCTGGCCGCTAAAGGGCAGCAGCTGGTAGCCATGTCTGCCAGGTCTTAAAGGCCCCAAGGGAGCACCTTTCCCGTCCCCTGCTTGTCACGGCCTCCCTCTGTCCCCAGGCCTGAGTCCGGGGCTGGCTGCTTCTCCTCGGACCCTCACACAGGTCCGCAATACCCTCAGGAGTCCACAGTGCCCGCTTGGTACGTCAGAAAGCACCTAGGTCATTCTCCTACCTCAGTGCGCATAAGAAGGATACACAAGACTGTTCCCCAGGCTTCCCATGAAACCATTTTACACTGCAGGAAATGGAGGCCCAGAGAGGTTAAGTCACTTGCCCCCTGCCACACAGCCAGCCCGCAGGTGGGCTTTATACACCTTTCTGTTGGCCTCAGGGCCAGAACTGGGGTCACAAGTCATTTCCAGGATGTTCTGGCTTTTATCTCTCCTAGACTCTGACACAGATTTGATAGATTGATAGGACCTGACATGGATTGATGTTGTCTTTCTCTCTAAGACCCCCAAGACCCAGCCCAGGCCCAGGCCCTGGACAGCAATAATGCCCGTCCAATAGAATAATGATGGAGTTGGGCAATCAGGAGGCTCGTGGGCCTGACCAACAGTCGACCTCAAAGAACAGGAGTACAGGGAGGTAATGTGGACTGTGACAGGGACCCAGAGGCATGGGGCACCCTGTGGATGGCTTAGCCAGACCTGATAGGAACCTTCTTCTAGTCCTTGCTCGGGCATCAAGCCCAGCCCTAGATCTGCTAGGAAAGGGCCCCAGAGATGTGGGAGCCTGGGACTCAGGCCCTAGAGGCTCCATGGTAACTCGGGATGTCCCTGCTTTAGTTCAAACCCTGACAACGAGCCCAACAGAGCTCTCAGGGGACAGGGAGAAGGAACACCCAGCCCTCACCTTCATCCCTGAGACCTGACGTGGGAGCCTAGTTTTGGATTGAGAGTGAACTGCTGTGTGACCTTGGGCAGGTCACTCACCCTCTCTGGGGCTTTGTCATCCCATCTGGACTCTAGACGTTGGAGGTGCTTTCCATGGCAACAGCTGCCCTTCCTCTCTGGGTGACCTCACTGGTCCTCCTCAGTCCAACTGGCGCAGGCAGGACCTACCCCTAACGGCAGGATGCAGGGTGAGGGAGCCCTGGCCGCCCAGGGAAAGGGTGTAGGCCCCCTGTGGCACCTGTCTCCAGTCTAGCATCTTGAGACACTTGAGACAGAGCTGCTGGTGGAGCTTCTGACATGGCCTCTGTCTTCACTGTGTCTCTTTATAGAGTGGATGGGGGGGGAAGATGGGAGACGCATGTCACATAGGAACCCTCTAATCCCTGCCAGCCACAGAGACCACGGGGTTTACTATCCACAGGGGACCAGATCACCCATTTCTAGCTGTGTGGAGAGAGGGTCTGGGGGGCAGGCCCTGGGGGCTGCTAGGCTGTGTGAACGTGGGCACGAGACTCACCTTCTCTGGGCTTCGATCTTCCTCTCTGGAGTCTAAATCTTGCAGGCCTCAGAGAAGTTGTGTGTGTGGGGGGGGAGGGGGGGGTGAAAGTCATTCCTCACCCCTCCCTCCCACATTCTGGTGGCTCCCCAGCCTCTGGGAGCCCTCTTGGCCAAACCCCTGGAGTCCTGACTGTTCATTTGCAATCACCTAGGTTCGTCTGGGTGGGGAAGCTTCAGATAATAGGGGGTAAGCTTTGGGAGCCCAGGCGGACCTGGTGGGGCAAGACCGTCATCTCCATCTACTCAAGAGACTGAGAAGGAAGGCCACGAGTTCAAGGCCAGCTGGGGAGAACCTGTCTCAAAGTGAACGCTAAAGAGGGCTGTTGATGATGTAGCGCTCAGTGGCAGAGCGCCGGCCCAGTGTGTGTGAGTGAGGTCCTGGGTTCAAATCCCAGCATAGAAAAGCAAAGCAAAACAACGCCACCCACATGGAGGTGTGAGGGAGACATTAGCAAGCAGCCCAGGGGTGTAGCTGTTAGGGACCTAATATCCCATGGCCAGGGGATGTAGCCTCTGCCTCCCTGTGAGGGGCTATAGCCCAGAGGGTTTCAAACGGAACCTCCCTCCCCCTCCCCCATGGGTAAGAGTGGAAACATCTGGGGCAGCTGAATAAACAGCAGTCCCCATGTGACAGGTCTGTCCTCTCCACTTGTCCCCAAGCCTGACATCTGGCCCCTTTCTCTTCCCTTCCCTTCTCTTCTGCCGGCTGCTGCTGCCGCCGAGCAGATCAAGCAGACAGACAGGACATTTGTGTGCCGCCGGGCGGCGGCTGATGAGCAGGCTGTGGCCGCGTGTGTGTTTGCGCTGAACATGAGCTCTGTCTGGCACATCCTGAGGCGTGCCTACATCATACCGGGTGTTCTGGGGTGTCAGTCCCTGTCACACCCCATAGGCATAGATTAGAAGATGCTCTGGCAGGGGGTGGGGGTGGGGTGAACCGCAGCGGGGGGGGGGGGGGGGCGCGGAGGTGGGGGTCGACACACCCACCTTAATCTCTGCCTTCTCAGAGATTAAGAATGGAAGAGTGGCTTTTACATTTTCCAAACAGTTGTTAAAAAAAAAAAAAAGATAAATAATACTCTATGAGCCATGAAAATGGCACAAAATTCAAATGTCAGTGGTGGCCACAGTGTTTACGTCAACCCAGCCACAGTCACTCATTTGCATAAGTCCCGGGCAGTGCTCACGCTCCAGGGGCAGGGTATGGGTCCCCACGAGGTTAAAAAGCCTACCAGCTCCTGCATCAGGGCAAAACCAGACTCGTATTTCCCCACCCGAGGCCAGATCAGCTTCCAGAAGCTTCCAGGAACTTTGATGCCAAGCAAGTCTAGATGGGAGTCCTGTGCATTTTGGGGCATGTGTGTGAGTTTTGGGTTTTACGGCTTTACCTTGGTGGATTGTTTTGTTTGCTTTTTGAGACAGGCCTCATCGACCCCAGGTTAGTCCTGAGCTCGCCATGGCTGAGGATGACCTTTAATTTCAGCTTCCAACTGCGTGCTGGGATGACCAGTGTGCACCACCACATTGCCTATGCCTGATCTATCAACTGAGCAAAAATCCCAACCCCTGGCATTTGGATTTGCCAGCCCCCCCTCCCCCACAGTGTGCCCAGGTGCAAGTTCACCATAGAGCAGGAGTTGGTCTATGAGACAGGCTCCATTCTCTCTGACCTGCTGGTGTGGAAACTGAGGCCTGGGGAGGCGAGGCCTTCTGGCCTGGGCCCCCAGCTGGTCGGAGCAGAAGGGAGACCCTGTATACATCTTGGTTCTTTCCTGGAACTGGGGCAGCGAGGGCCAGAGGCCTTTCCTAAGTAGCTCAGCCTGGCCTGCCTGCCTGTCTGTCTGTCTGTCTGTGGGGAGGCAGCCCCACCCCCAAGCTTCCCAGGTCTCCTAGCTGTGCCCCCCCCCCCGTTCCCAGACCCTTCTCCTTCCTTGGAGGGGGTGAGGGGGTGGGGGGAGGTCTTGGCAGGCACACAGAAGCCTTGTCCTGTTTCTCGCTCACAGGCTGGACGAGAGAGGCTGGGAGTGGAAGACTGGACGGCAGAAGGTTGCTGTGAAGAATGGGGTGGGTGGGTGGGGGGCGATGGAGCAGGCCTGAGCCTGTCTGTGGACTTGGAAGCTGAAGTGGGGTTGATGAGACTCGAAGGAGGCCCCAGGGGAGGGCCGCAGGCAAAGATACTAATTTGAGGGCCTTGGCGGTGTGTGTGTGTGTGTGTGTGTGTGTGTGTGTGTGTGTGTGTGTGTGGTCTAATTCTACTTCTCAGGACCCCCACTCTCCAAGTTAAGTCCTGGAAAATCTCTATAGCCAACACTCCGAGGCAACAGAAAGCTTAAGCCAAGGTGGTGCTGGCGAGGGGAAACCCCTTCTCCTCTCAGGCCCCACCCCCACCCTCCTTTCCTCCTAGGGTGTCACCTCCAATTCTCAGGCTCAAATCCACAGTCCTCACCATCCAGGCCGACACCTGCATGTCCGGAGCCAGCTCCTCTGCCTCCCAAACCCCAGAGAGGCGAGCATGCTCAGTTCCTTGTCACCCCAGGACCTTTGCACTGGCTATTCCCCCCCCTTTTTTTTTCTGGGAACCCCACTTCCTGACTGGTCTTCCCAAGTACCCGAGCGCATCTCTGTCTCACAGGCTCCTGCCTCCTGCTTGCTCCTTGACCACACAGGGATGGTTACTAATGGTCAGCCCCGGCCAAGAAGGGTCTTGCTCCACACCGCGGCACTACGGTACACAGTAGGCGCTCAGGAAATGTCTTTAGGATAGGCATGGCCATGGCTGATGCCGGAAGCTATGGAAAACAGATACATGAAAATGTCACATTGTTGAGCTGCTGGGGATGCGTCCCCTGGGTGTCTGAAGTTCTATAGCTGTCACTGGAAGGCCACGCTGAGGCCACACTGTCCCCTGCCTAGTCCTGCTCCTGAGTGATTGAAGTGGGGCTACACGCTGATGTATTTTTTTTTTTTTAAACTAATGTGAGTTGAAATGGCCACAGGTGGTTAGCGGCCTCCAGGCTGGGCAGGGAGCTTAAGGGAGGAGGAAGACTCTATTGTCCCCAAGGTAGCTCGGCCGCGGTCACCCCGGCAAGTGCAGAGCAGAGGCCTCCCTAGCCCCTATCACTGCCCCTGGAAGCCAGACACACCAAGGTTCCCACAAGGCAGGGCCTCGCTGGCCGCGCAGTGCCTGTCTCAGAGGCCGCCGGGTGATGTGGCAGAAACTCTCCACGGAGGTGACAAATCCCCCGGAAGAGGAGAGAGGGCCTGAGAGTGAGGCCATCTTCCACGTCACTGTTACTATAGTACTACAAGTACGGCCGCCATCAGCAGCCACCACCCACACCATGGGGCCACCAAGATGGCCAGCAACCCCCACCCCACCCCCAACCCCCACTCCTGCATCACGGGCCACTCGGAACATCCCTCCCAGCAGGACCACCAGTTTCAGACCATCAAGGAATCCCACACGACATCGCCACCAAGCATGCTCTCCTCCCTCACGACCCCACCCCCACCCACCATGGACACCATGGCCCGCCCCGGGTATCGCCTGGACCATTACCACATCCCACCCCTCCCTCTGCACCACGCCAGCTCTGGACTCCCAGCTATCTGCATTTTGATCCCAGCTCTGAGTGCGATTCACTCAGCTTCTGGGAGACTCAGTTTCTTTGCCTGTAAAATGGCCCACTAAAAAAAAAATTTTTTTTTTTAATTTAAATTTTTGAGTTGGTGGAGAGAAACCGAACAACCCATGAGTTTGATAAATGGGTGTGTTAAAGCGCTGAGGGGCTCCGTGCTGGGGGAGGGGGACTCGCTTAAAAAAAATCTTCACAAAGCTCTGAGAGACAGAGATCCATCCACTTTGCAGGTGAAGAAACTGAGGTTCAGAGAGGTGATTCGTTTATCCACATCTCCACCCCCACCCCCGAACTAATACGAGATAGGGCTGGAACCAGAGTGTGAACCTGGACCAGGCCACACTGTCCGTTTTCCCAGTGGAGGGAGAGGGAGGAAGCCTAATTGGCCGGCGGGATCTTTGGAACCCCAATCTCCCCTTTCAGGAACGCTGGGAGGGGGGGATTGTGCATTCCCCCCCCCCACCCCATCCTGTGAGAGGCTGGCCTGGCCCTCAGAGGTCTACTCACCTGTGTCTTGACGGAACTGATGCATGGATTGTAGGTCGATGATGTAGGGCACCAGCTGGGCGTCCACCTGGCCCAGGACCACGGAGCCCCGGGCATCCTCCTTAAGAACATTCTCGATGTGGTGGCACACGGTGGCCGTGTAAGGTCGCCAGCGGCTGTGTTCATTGAGCCACTCCCACACCACCACCCGGGCCACGTTCTGCGGCGGGAAGCCCAGCCCGTTCACCGGGACCATCACACCTTGGCCTGGCCGTGACATGGCCGCTGCCGCCTGGGGGGCCAGGTCACCGCTGTTGCTGGCCCAGCTCCTCCTGGGCCTGGGAGCACCGGGGAAGCGTCGTCCTCTCTCTCCAGGGCGGGCGGCGAGGAGTGTGGCCTCTTTTCCAGCTGGGCTCCTCTCCAAGGCCTAGAGGCCTGGGTTAGGGGGATGGGTGGCCATCCAGACGCAGCAGCGAGGACCCCCTTCCCGCAGAGCGCAGCTGTTGCACACAGGGGTGCGCTCAAGGCAACGTCTGTCCTAGGTGTGGGGGGCGGGGGATGTGCTCTTAGTTCCTCGGTCCCCTCGGTGCAGGTGCGGGAGTGAGGCGCTTGCCCCTCTAGGTCCTCCTGCCTTTCCCCGATTCTCTGTGGTTGCTTCTGTCCGCCACGCAGGGCCTTGTCACCCGGGAGGCCCCGGTCCCAGCCTGCTGCTCACTGCGCGCTCAGCTCTGCGTCTCAGACCCCGTGCCTCACTCCTGGCTGACTCTCGGTTCCGCCCCTCCCGACGACGGCTCCACTGTAGGGGCTCCCTGCACCCCTGCACCCCTGTCCCCTCTCCTGGCCGGCCCGAGCGGTCACAGATCTCCCAGGGAAGGGGGCGGAGCGCAGAGATCGCTGCTCTGGAAGCAGAGTCTGGGGGACCCCTGGGGGGGCGGGGGCCGTGGGCACGCCCCACCCCACTGGTGTTCAAGACCTGCAGGGGCGACAAGAAGGGGAGAGGGCCCTTTAAGAAGAGAGCAGCCCCCTCCCCCTCCTGGGAGCCGCGGTGGAGAACAATGGGGTGCCGGTGGGGGGGCGGCAGGGGGGTTCGGGGGTCCACGCCCTGCGGTCCCTGGGGTGCCTGGAGAAGAGCAGGCACGGTACCCTAGACTGTCACCCGCAGTGACCCGTGCTCGGTTGGAGCGCGTCCCCCGCCTCGGGCCACACGCTACCGGGGGCTGCGGTGTGGGATGCGGGGATGCGGGATGTGGGGACGCAGGATGTGGGGTTGCAGGATGCGGGGACGCAGGATGTGGGGATGCGGAATGAAGGATGAGGGATGCAGGGATTCGAGCTCAAGATGAGGGATATGTCGAGACGGATGGAGGGTGCCAGCTGCAGCCGCGACCCAGTTCTCCTCAGGGGTCGCGTCCCCAGAGGCCAAAGAGCCGCAGGTCGCTATGTCCCTTTCCGGTGGCATCTGCCCGCGGACCCGCCTGAGCCAGGGATGTGGGGTCCCTGCACTCATCGCTCACCGTGATCTCCCCGCGCTGGCTCCTTCCCTGCCGGCTCCCAGGAGGGAGGGAGGGAGGGAAAGGAGGGGACCGTCCTGCCTCCGCCCCAGCTCGGACCTCGCCCGCCGAGGACAGACCGACAGACAGATAGACAGAAGAACGCAGCAGCCCTGGCTCGCAGACGCGTCGGACGCGTCGCCGGGATCCCGCGGGTGGAGGCGGCCTCGGGGCGGGGCAGGTGGAGGAAGGGGAGGAGACCGACCCGCCCAGCCGCCGTGACACCGGAGTCACTGAGTCCCCGGCTGGGCCCGCCGTGAGGCATCGGATCCAGGCAGGGAGAAGGAACCCGGGTGTGTTCAAGGGTCCCAGGTCCCAGTCGATGTATCATCTTTGCATTTTAGCAGCGAGGCCGGCGCCTGGTGTACATAACAGGCCCTCAACAAATGCTTGAATGAATGAATCTGCTTTAAAGATAGTCTAAGGCCTTCTAGGGTGGAGAAGTAAAGGGCTCAAAAGGCCCATCTCAGAGCCAAATGGAACCATGGAGCCTGGAGGGCGCAGAAGGAGGCCCACATAGGATGAAAATCAATTCAGAGCATTGGCTGCTCTTCCAGAGGACCTGGGTTCAGTTCCCAGCACCCACATGGCAGCTCACACCTGTCTGTAACTCCAGTTCCAGGGGATCTGACTCCTTCACCCAGATGTACAAGGAAAATGCCAATGCACAAAAAATAAAAATAAACACAGCTTTAAAAACTAAATAAAGAGCCAGGCGGTGGTGGCACACACCTTTAATCTCAGCATTTGGGAGGCAGAGGCAGGTGGATAACTGAGTCTGAGGCCAGCCTGGTCTACAGAGCAATTTCCAGGACAGTCAGGGCTACACAGAGAAATCCTGTATTGAAAAACCAAAAAGAAAGAAAGAAAAGAAGAGAAAATCAAGTCCCACATCATTGGAGCCTGAACAGCGACCAGACCTGCATCCCTCTCTAGTTTGGCTTCAGGACCCAGTTAGCACTTTCCTTGACAGCCACCGGCTCTTCCAGGCCAGAGGGATGGGGATGGCATCTCTCTGTCTCAGGGGTGCAAGGGACCAGGCCTGGAGGCAGACATTTTAGAGGAAGGGGGCGGGGGGGCGGGGGGGGGGGCTCAAATCAAGACCCTTGCGGCCACCTGCAAACAACAGGTGTTTCATAAATGTAGGGTGAGCACTTGGGACAGCAGTTCAAGGGTTAAATGGATGCTACGATGGGTCCTTTGTCTTCTGGCAAGCTGGACACAGCAGCTGAGGACACACACACACACACACACACACACACACACACACACACACACACACACGGGCTGAGAGGAGGAGGCCCTCCCGAGCCTGTGATGTTTAGATTGGCGAAGATAAGGACTTGGCTGCCCAGGCTGTCTTGGAATGGGAACTGTGACCTAGGCAGCTGAGCAGGGTCAACGGGTCTGTTTGGGAGTTAGCCCAGAGTGGCCCACGCTTGCTCCTCTGTCTCCCCAGGGGGCAAGGTCAAGGGCAGGTTGCACTGGGCACTTTCCCAGAACCACACTGGGTCAGCTGGAGTAGTTCCTCCCCTGCCCCGGCTCCCCTCTGGCCCACAGGGCCAGCTCCCACAGATCCTGGGCTCTTCCAGCTGGAGGTGAGCGGCCTGTGGGAGGGCGGCCTCCAGGTCTGCAGAGACAGCCTCCCACAAGATTGGGAAGCACTGAAATCTTAGTTCAGGGTTTTCAAATGACTTCCGGGGAGGGGCGGGGCATAAAACACAACCTGCACCAAGGAGCAGACTTGGGGGATTATTTTTCGGAGAAGAAAGTCATTTGCAATCATTTGTAGTCACTGCTAAGTGACCACCTTGTGTCAGGTGGGAGCCAGAGGTCGTCGGGGGAGGAAGACGTGGGCTCAAAGTCACGCAGGGATTTAGCAGCAAAAACAAAAGAGGAAGCCAATCTAGTTTTTTTTTTCTTTATGTTGCTTAAGGCTCAAGCAAACGCCACCACCTCCAGGCAGCCTTCCTTGATTCATCCCTCTTCCTCTGTGACGCCCTGTGTCTCCCCATCAGCTTCTTAACCACTTACGTGAAACCGGTTCCTGCTCAAGAGGCGCCTAAGGACCCCTGCTCTATTCACCTCTGTGGCCTGGGCTCGCTGCACGATGGATTCTGTTTGTGGAGTGGCTGTTACATATAGCCAGCCCCTGGAGGAGAGACTACGTCTTCATTTTACACACGGGAAGCAGAATCCCCGGCAGCTCAGGGAGGTCACCTGATTTGTCCAAGCTCCCACAAGATGGAGGAGGAGAGCTGGGAGTTGACTCCCTAGATGCCTTTGTGTCTTCCACGGCAACGTGCCGCCCTGGTGTTTGTTGATTTAGAGCACAGTGAGGCCTTTCATGGAGGATGGGTAGAAGCCGTGAACGGTGAGCCACCTGTGGCTCCAGGCCCCTGGAGGGGTTGTGTCTCGGGGTACAGTCCCTCGGAGCACACATTTTGTCCCTCCTGCCCGTGACCCACAGAACAGGGTGGATGCAGGCTTCTGGGCTCTTCTCAGGCCCTTTCTGTCCGTCCAGAGCTGGGACCAGCCATTCTCTGTCCTTCTGCCATTGTGACAACTTCAAGTGGGGAGCAGGAAGCAGAGTGTGGCCAGTTTTTAATGTCTTTGGGGCCCTTGGAAGTCAAGGGACTTCCTGAAGCCGTAGAGCTGGGTGTGGTGAAGGTGGATTAGCAGGACCCCAGAAAGGTGACCTGTGAGGCCCACCCCAGTCACAAGGAGGCTCTGTGCTGATGATTACATGTCTAAGCTGTGGCCCAGGATCCCTGTTTTCCCATCAAGAGGTAAGGAGACCAGGCTGACAAGATCCTATACCCACCCTGAAGTCCACATCCATCCTAGCATCCACCTGTGAATGCTAGTCTCCCCCGGGTGCACAGGAAGTCATCCCGAAGAGTTCTCAAAGACGGCGAGACAACAAGCCTCACCTAAGAAACTGAGGTTGGCCTCGGATCTGATTTGTTTTTCTGGAATTGAAAGTGTGACAGGGAGGCAGGTAGAGTCAGGGGATCTGAATTCTGAGCCCTCCCGGGGCCATCCACAGTTTGGTTAAAAAACATTTATCCTGGGGCTGGCGAGACGGCTCAGTGGATGAAGGCGCTTGCTGCCAAGCCTGACTGACACCTGTGTTCCATCCCTGGGGCCATTTGGAATGGCAGAGAGGCCAGCGGGCCTGAGCAAATGGATGGGTCTGTCCTGAAGATGATGGAGCAGAGGGAAAGAATGAAGCAGGCTGAACACTCCTGGGTCCCCAGAGGGGTCCAGATCCATATTCGGCTGCCTCAGTTACTCCTGGAATTGTATGACCCAGGACCCAGAAGTTCTACCAAGCCAGTGCTGGGCATGAGATGCTGGCAGAAACGGGACATTTCGAACACATTCTGTGAACCAGGAACTCTGTAAGCCCAGCGGGCATGGCAGCAGAGTACACATCCCAGGACCTGGCTCTTGGGCTGTGCATCCGAAGACACAGGTACATAACTCCGTCTCTCTACTCCGTCACGGAGGCTGGACGATCCCTTACCGCCTCTCCCTTTGGATCCAAGTCTGCTGGCTGCCGGGCAAGGTGGGTGCCCTTCATCTGGGCTCCTTTCCCCATCACAGAGGAAAAGGGCTCCCAGAAAGAACCAGCCAGTTCATGTGACCCAGGTGTGCTTGCAGTTTGGTGCCCCTGAAAGAGTTGGTCCATCCGTGGAACAGGAAGGCTGGCCAAGGGAAAGACACAAATCGTAGGCCCGACCATGGGACGAAATAGGCGCTGGTGCAGAGCGCCCCCTGGTGGCCAGAGCTTACTTTCTTGCTCGCCTGCTGGCCGCCTTTTTTAGGTAACTTATTTTGAAAGGTCTTTTAAAGGTTTCTTATTGTGGCAACAACTGGGAACCGTATGATTTCCCCACCTCAGTCACACCAGAGTTTACAGTTGATCAGCACCTCGTAGGTTCCTGTTGTGCAAATGACCCCTCGGGGGCTTTGTCTTGCAAATGTGAGGCTTAGCTCCCGGACTCCAGGGTAGTGCTCCACCATCCGTGCTGTGCTCCCGGATCATTTATCCAACCACCGCCACACTGTGGGGCGCGCAGAACAGTGACCAAGAGCACACAGGAAAGTGTCTCTTTGGGACCTTGCTTTCAGCTCCTTTTGACAACACAGAAGGCTCCAGAATGACCCGCCAAATGGCTCTGAGTGTGTCCCTGAGGGAGTTTCCAGGTAAGAGACCTGCCTCGAGTGTGGACCACACCATCCTGTGTGCTGATGACCGGGACAGCTCGAGGGGGAAAGAAGGAGCCACTAAAGTGCTGGCCTTGTCTCCTCCTCCTGGGCTCATCGCTGTTAGTCCCTGTCCTCCTCCTGATGGATGGGAGCCTCAGAAAACCGCTCCTTCCTCCCTCATGCTGTGTCTGTCAAGTATTTTGTCCCAGCGATGAGAAAATCGAACTAATGTTGGAGACTGAGCCATGCTCCCCTCAAATTCATAAGCTGAGGCATCAGGGGACACGGCTCTAACACAGCAAATGAGTTAGGGGAGCTGGATGCGGAAACCTCAGTCCGCTCCTCACTGGATCTCTCTGTCTCTTGGTCTGTCTCTGTCTCTCCCTGTCTCTGTCTCTTGGCATCTCTGATTCTCTCTGTCTCTTGGTCTGTCTCTGTTTCTGTATCTGCCTCTCTGTCTCTCTCTGTCTTTGTCTTCCTGTCTCTGTCTCTTGGTCTCTCTCTGTCTCTTGGTCTCTCTTTGTCTCTCTGTCTCTCTCCAAGTTAACATGATCATGTACATATAATTTTGTTGTTGTTGTTTTGGAAACATCTGAGATCAGACCCACATAGGATATCTACTTACCCAGAAGCACTCTGGTCCCTATGTGCTGTCACGAGGGAGCCCCGGCGACCACCACACTTGTACAGTACACCTGGCCACCATGTCAGCTCCCTGAAGCCTCACTCAGCCCAGGAAGGGCATCCAGACACAGCAGCGGAAGAGAGGAAACTCCCCAGGTCACCCAGCTCAGCTCAGCTAAGGGAGGCCCAGCTGGTGCATGGGTTTCTGGGAGATCATTTCTGGTTGCTGTTTCTGTCCCCTCTGGCCGAAGGGATTTTTTCATTGCAGTTCAAACTGATAAAGCAGGTGCATTATCTGCAAGCTTTGGGATACAAATTTTTTTAAAATAAATCTTATTTGTGTGGGGGGCGGTGTGTATCCCAGCATATGTATTTAGGTCAAAGGGCAACTTATGGGAGTCAGTTCTCTCTTTCTACCATGTAGGTTCCAGAAATTGAAGTCAGGTCCTTAGGCTTGGTGACAATTGCTGCTACCCGCTGGCCCAGGACTCTTAATGGGGAGCCTCGGGGAGGTCGGCGTCACCTCAGAGTCAGTGATGCTACAGAGAAAGAGAACTGTGTGTAATGCTCTCCCTCTGGCCCTCCCTCCCTCCTTCCCTCCCTCCCAGTGAATTCCCATGACCATGGAGAGGGGCCCCAGGGCAGGCAGGAGCTCAGGGAAGAGCTGACGACTGTGGGTCACAGAATTCTTTCTTCCTCCAGGGACCTCAGTCTTTTTCTCTTGAGACAGTCAACTGGTTGGGTGAGGCCCACCCATGTTAAGGAGGGTCAACCTCAGTGCCTATTCACCGGAATCTTAACAACGCTGTCACGGCACCGTGTAGACAGCTGGGTGTGTGATCACACATCTGGACACCATTGCCTAGGCCAAGTGGACACCTGAAACTAACCATGCCTGCCAGACAGATTGGCACATCCGCATTAGCGTTATCTCCTCCATGTCACAAGATGGCCGCTGGGACGCTGGAAATCGCAATCCCAAACAGAGGTGTCCAGAGCAAGATGGGAGAAAGAGTAAGCAGATCTTTAACTGGTCCCTCTCTTTCGTAAGAGGTGGAAAATCTCTGATCTCATGGCTGAGCCAACTCTGTTTCCATCAGCCAGCACCCCAAGGGGTAGCTTGGCAGGGACACAAGGTGGCCTTATCACAGGGGAGACCCAACCTCTGGGCTCAGGTAGAGTTTGGAGAGCTGGAAGGGAGGAGGGATGACTGTGAGGATGGGGCATGATTGATGCTGGTAAATATCCTGGGAGGGGAGGAATGGCAGATGGAGTGTGGTCCAGACAACCCACAGAGGAAGGAGCAGGAAGCAGGAAGCAGGGGGCAGGAAGCAGGAAGGCCGAGTGGAGAACGGGCTAGGACCTCTTCCAGCTTCCGGATGGCTGGCCCAGGCCGCTTGAGACTTCTCCTGCTTGGGTGGGTGGGAAGACCCAGCTGCCCTGGAAGTGGTCACCCCCAACCGAGTTTCCCCGGTGTGATCATCTGCTCTTGTCTGTCTGGGCTCTGGCCAAGCGCTGACACCTGGCCAGCCGCCTGCGGTCAGCTGAAAACGGAGTCGGCCTGGGGAGGCCGTGGAGAACACTGGGTGATTCCCCACGCGTGGAGGAGGGCGGAGGGGGAGAGGAGGGCGCCGACGGACACATGGGAGCAAATGGCCAGGTTTTGGGAGACGGTGGACGCACTGGAGCACAAAGTGTGGTTTTGAGTGGGCCAGTGGAGGTGGGCGTTAGGGGTGTGCCTGCACGTTTATGTGTGTGCAGGTGCACGTGACTGTGCACGCTCATGGAAGCCAGAGGTCACCGCAGGTACTTTTCCTCTGGAACCACCCACCTTGGCTGAGGACCGGAGTGCCATTTGCGCTCGGGACCCTCTCTCCAAGCTTCTCATCAGTGTCGTGTGAGGTCACCTCACAGGCCAAGCAGGCAGAGGACACTCTTCTAGACCAGACCTTCATCCTGTTCTACTCCCTTCTTGCTGCGGTGAGGACCAGTGGGGGAACTAAAAAAATACAGCTTCAAATCCCGGCATAGGCAGCTGCGCCCCCTAGAGGCTTCTAGGGGAACAATTTTCTCTTTCCTCCCTCTTCTGGGCATGGGATCTTTCCTTCATTGTCAAAGCTGCCGGGGGTCTTCGGTCTCAGCACCAGTGTGACATCCTCATTGTTCACAAGGACTTCCTGCTCTTATAAAGACCGCATTGAGGACCTTGGGCTGTCCAGAAAATCCCAGGTGATCTTTCATTTGCTACACACATCATGCCCAAACGAAAGCCCCCTGTACCCAGTGAAGACATGGGAATAATTATCACTGGGGTTGGCATGCAGCTGGGGGGCATTTGTCCAGCTACAGGTCCCTAGTTGAGCAGCTTCTGTTCCCTGCCCTTCTTGTCACCTCTTTCATGTGTCTGCAGAGAGTGAACCCCTGTGGGCCTCGCCTGCCTCAGTGGTAGCATTTCAGAGAGTCCTGTGCTTGCCATATTAAAAAAAAGATATATACTTATTTTTACTTTATGTGTATGAATGTTTGTCTGCCTGCTTGTATGTATGTGCACCACATGCATGCAGTGCCTGTGGAGGCCAGAAGAGGGTGTTGGATCCTCTGGAGCTGAAGTCACAGACAGTTGTGAGCTGCCATGTGGGTGCTGGGAATTGAACCCGGGTCCTCTGGAAGAGCAGGTGGTGCTCTTAACTACTGAGCCATCTCTCCACCCTGAGCCCTGGAGGTCGGCCTTTGAGGGCCATAACCTGGACCCACTCGCAGCCTGGGTTCTCTGCTTGGAGGTGAGAACCCCTGCCTCTGGTTCCCACCACCGTGAACTCACCCACGCTTTCCCCATTATGATGAACCGTGTCCTCTCAGACTGTGAGCCAGAAGGGGATCCCGTCTCCCGTAAGCTGCTTCTGCCAGTCATTTGGCCAATGTGCAATAAAGCAATGAATATACCGTTTTCAGGCAAGAGATGAGCCTGTGGACCCTGGGGTCCTGCTGTCCCAGTTAAATAAGCTTTAACTCTTCATTGCTGTGTGACTTTGGACCAGTTGCTCTACTTCTCTGAGCCTGTTTTCTCATCTGTAACACGCGATGGTACCAGCTGCTACTTCTTCCCAGGCACAGAGTGGAAGGACCCAGTTGTCTCTCCAATGCCGAGTTCTGAAAACACTACCTGATTGCCAATAACCTTGGTAAATGTTAACCAGCTTTGAAAAAATCACTTCATTATTGAAGAGAGTACATTCTGTCATTTACCATCCGCCAGGTTGCCTTGCTCTCTTCTGGCCCTGAACTTCAGGGTCTGAATGTTCCAGAGTGTTTAAGGCAATGGCCTTAACAAGACAACGAGAGGGAACAAAAGGACCATCTCGGGAACAGATCAACCCTGGAGACCACACTCAGTATGGCTGGCTTCCTGCCTTGCTCCAGGACTAAGGTTGTGGGCAGGTTCCCCCATCTCAGCCTCATGGGGCTCGGCAGCCCATGGCAGGGATGGGGTGGGGTGGGGTGGTGGGGTAGTTCTCTCTGCATCAGCCCTCCAACGGTCCCTGTTTGGAAGTGAGCCTTGGGCTGGTGGAGGCCAGCATGGGAGGGTGTGTGCTGAGTCAGGGGGAGGAAATGGTTCCTGGGGAGGGGTGAGGAGGCAGCTGCTGTGTCCCAAACCCAGGCAGGCTTTGGGAAGACCATGTATAGTGACCCAACACGAGGAGCCTGCAGGGATGGTTCTGGATGTAGCCCAGTGTCAAAACTTGCAGGTGCTGAAGCTGGGCCAGAGTCAGACAAGATGGATGGGAACAGGACTAGGCGATTTGGTGAGAATGTGAGGAGCCTGGAAAACCCCCAGGCTGGGGTTCCTCATCCGGGGTTGCCTTACTCAGGGTTTCTATTCCTGTGATAGACACCATGCACCAAAATCAACTTGGGAAGGAAAGGGTTTACTTCAACTCAACAGTTCCAGATCACACTCTGTCACTGAGGGAAGTCGGGGCAGGGACCTGGAGGCAGGAGCTGATGCAGAGGCTATGGAGGGGTGCTTGCTCCCCGTGTCTTGCTCAGCCTGCTTTCTTATACAACCCAGGACCACCAGTCCAGGGGTGGCACCACCCACAGTGGACTGGGCCCTCCCACATCAATCGCTGATCATGAGAATGCCCCCCACAGGCTTGCTCACAGGCCATCCTGACGGAAGCATTTTCTCATTTGTGGTTCTGTCTTCCAAAACGGCACTAGCTTGTGTCAGGTGGATGAAAAAGATAAAAACACAAACAGAAAATTGGCACAAGGATTGGGGGGAAAAGAGGACGGAAAAAGAAAAGTGGGTGTACGGGAGGCAGAGGGGAGGGGATGAGAGAGAACAAGGAGTGAGGAAGGACGGAGAGGAAGGATGACATCAGAGGAGGGAGAGGGAAGGAGGGGACCTGGGAGGAAGAAGGACTTTCCACGCTTGTTCTAATCAACTTCTTCTAGTCCACTTTCCAATCAGCTAACTCTCTCTTCAGCCATGTCTAACTCACTGTTCTCTGGCTGCTGCTTCATTTGCGTCTTTGGATGTCTGCTTCCTTCCTTAGCAAATCCTTCACGTCACCTTCTATGGCTTCTATTACCTGCCACTCCAAGCTGTTATCTCTTTAAATGCATGATTCCTAGTTGTTTTCTGCTGTTTTTCTTTTTTCTTTTAGTGTGTGTGACGTGGGTGTGTGTATATCTGTGCATGGGAGTATATGTGTAGGTGTGTGCATGTGTGTGCATATATGCCTGTGGATGCCAGAGATTGATGTCAGGTTCTCAGTCACCCTTACATATCCAGGCAGGAGTGTGCTTCCTCAAGTACCTTAGAGCTTGGAAGGAGGTGGGTGCCAGCTGATGCCTGCCCATGCCCATCATTCATAGTACCATGGCAGACCAGCGCTTGGGTTACTGGACAGCTGCACTTGGTCAACGTGCTGGCTTCTGGGTGTCATGTTTCCTCGTCTTGGCTAAATGTCTGTCACAGCTCCAGCTCCATATTGATGTTCATGGCCAAGCAAGAGGATCTGGGGTGGGGTGGTCAAGATTGCCCCTTCCTTAGGAAAATTCATGCTTTTAACTCCCTCCCCAGCCCAGGAGACCCCCTCCCCACCTCCCCAGCCTCACTGCTCTGCACTGAGACCCAGTGCAGAGTCAGGCCAGCTGCTGAGGAGGCTGGACACAGAGGGATTGAGTACTATAGTGAGATGTGTCAAAAGGGAGGCATTGGGAGTGACAGTGGGCATGTGAAGTCTGTTGGTGCCTTGCAGCCATTCACCTGTCTCTTCTCCCTTCTATCCCTCCCCCATATGTCTCCAGGCACTTAGCAGTTGCTGGCTCCCCCTGCCTCTGCCAGGGCCAGCTTCTTGGACGCGAAACCCGGGCAGCCACATGGTGACTGACCCATGGATCAGGAACACCATGACCTTGATGCTCTGTGTGACATCTTGACACTCTGAGGGATCCCAAAGAGCATGGAGCCTGGCATGATGCCCCCGAGAGTCCAGGGGGTCCCCAGTGTTCCATATGGCATCCTCAGGCGGCAAAAGGCTCCAAGATGCGAAAGCTGTCCCCAGAGAGCTGACCATCGCGATGAGACTGTATGCAAATGTCCTCGGGCCCTAAGAGACGTGGGGGGTGTCTCAAGTGAAGGATATAATTTTAGTTGGGGGGGGGGAAATGAATGCTTGATTTAATCTTGTTGAAGAGCTGGTAATTAATTGGAACATAATGTAAAATATGCTAATTGGAACGCAATGTAAAATATGCTAATTGGATCATATTGTAAAATAAGTTAAATGTCATTTAAAATGAGCTTACTTTCAAGTAACCCATCTTCTCACTCCCACTTACAATGGCATTTTCCGTCTGTGGGCTCAGTTTAGGGGCTCTTCCTTTCTCTCTCCCCCCCCCCCCCCCGTGTGTGTGTGTGTGTGTGTGTGTGTGTGTGTGTGTGTCTGTGTGTGTGTCTGTGTGTGTGTCTGTGTGTGTGTGCGCGTGTCCATCCCTGTCTGTTTGTCTCTCATGTGTTTCATTAGGGTTGCTTATAAGAGCATGGGCACCTTACCAATGTCTACATCACTGAAGAAGATCCCTCTCTCTCCCCCAACAACCATTAACTGCATATAAATCCTCCTGAAGGGGTGTGGTCTCATGAGCCCCTCATCTCTTCCATGGCAGGCTGTCAATGGACTCAGTCTTGTCAGGCCTTGTGGGTAATCACAGCCGCTGTGCGTTCAAGTGTGCAACAGCCCTGCCGGACCCCGAAGTTAGCTTTTCCCGCCCCTGCTGTCTCCAGCTCTTAAATTCTTTGTGTCCCTTCTCCCCTGATGTTGCCCGAGTCTTGGGGGCGGGGGTCGTATAGATGTCCCTCTTTCTTCTCTTCTCCCTTTAAAGTATTGTTTTGGTTTTTGGGGCAGTCCCTCGAAGTTCCATATGAATTTTAGGATATGTTTGTCACCGGGATTTTGTGAGGGCCAGCTTCGATCTGTGTGCCGACGTGCCATTTTAGCAAGATGGAGCCTTCTATTTGTGAGCAGCAAGGGTCTCTGCTGGAACCCTTCAGCATCTACAGGTCTCCTGATGTGACGAAATAACTCAGGAAGCAACTCAAGAGGAAGGGCGATGGTACACGCCTTTAATCCCAGCACTCAGAAGGCAGAGGCAGGAGGCTCTCTGAGTTCGAGACCAGCCTGGTCTACAAAGTGAGTTCCAGGAGAGCCAGGGCTTATGTTAGTGCTGACGATTCAAACTCAGTCAAACATCTTGGAAGATAACTATCAAAAACAGGAATTCTAGACCTGTAGCCCCAGGATTTAGGAGGTGGGGAGGAGGGCAGGAAGATCAAGGGTTCAGAGTCATCCTTGGCTACTTATAGAGCTTGAGGCCAGCCTGGGCTACAGGAGACCCTTTCTCAAAACAAAGCAGCTAGGAATCTTCTGGAACTTCAAGCTGTGAATTCACAGGGTCAAACTTGAGATCCTCGGGAAAGAGCTGTTTCTCATATAGATAGAAGAATGATTTCAGAAAAGCCACAATGTTAATTGGGGTTAATTCAGGCATCTGTCCAATGTCCTTTGGGCATGTAGATGCCAAGGAAGAGAATAAGAATGTCCCAACCTGTCCCCTTCTCCCTTAGTACGGTATGTAGACCCTGTAGGCTACTGAAAGATGCCTTAGTTCGGAGACGGCCAGTCAGAATGGCCCTCTGTGGCCCAATCCCATTTCAATGGCTTCTCCAAGTACCTAAGCACATCTTAGGGCTTTACTGATTCCCGCTTGGTGAATTTAATTCTCTTCAACAACACAAGGTGGCAGAAAGTACAGTCACAGCAAGAGCCAGAGCACCACAGTAAAGGAAGAGACCCGGGAAGAGGGGAGAGGAACGGGAGGAACAGGAGATGGGCATGAGGTATGGGTAGGCTGCAGCTCCCTAGGGATAGTGTGCCTGTCCTTGGTGGGTCTCAGATGCTGGCCACAGGTGTGACTCCGCCCTGAGCAAGTGGTTGACCGACAGCTTGTTCGGTAAGACTGTGCACAAAACCAAAAGCCCAGCCCCTAAGGCATCTCTGTATCTCTCTCAACAGTTGCAACATCGTATCTAAGACAGGCCTCTGGATGCCAGAAATGTTTCACCCAGAATGTCACCCAGAGCATGCAGGAGGGCTCCTCAGACAGCTCTGCATCACAGTGGTGACCAGCACTGGACCCACCAAAGCTGCTGAGTCACTGTTGAAGGTTGCTATGGAGACAGATGAGAAGTCATAGTGCTGATGCGACCGATCTATGGGTGGCTGGGTTTAAGTCCCAGCCTAAAGATGTCCTTGATGATTGACCTTGACTTTGGGCTCCATCTCTCCAGGCCTCAGTTTACTTTTCTGTCCAATGAAGATTGAATCAAATAGCCCATCACTCTTTAAACGCCCCCCCCCCCCCCCCCCCCCCCCCGTCTCAGCTTTCCAGAACGGGAATATTAAAGGTGGGCGGGGCAAGGGAGGTGCAGAGGGATGAAGAACAAGATGGAGTGTTCTAGGGTGGGTGGGGATGTCTCCCAGGCTGCAGCATGGGGGTGTTCTGGGGTGTGAGGAGCAAGGAATGCTTTTGTTTTATTTTAACTGGTATAGTTTTGTTTAAATTCTACTTTGATTTTGGGGGTGTGTGCTTCTGCCCCTCTTACAGGGATCCCTTATAATGCTAAGAAGGAACTCTGTCCCCAGAGATTGGAACACTCTTTCAGATATGTGCTCTGCCCATGTGACCCTCAGGACTCCTCTAGGAGCTTCAGCTATCCCCCCCACGCCACCCCTGGAACCCACAGTTGCCTCCTTGTTCCAGCTGGTCCAGTCTTGGTGGGCTCGCTCTGCTGCTACCTCTTGCAGGGCTGCTCAGAGCTGCCTTGCATTCCCCAGGAGGCGTAGATCACCCACCCTTTACTTATCTCAGGAGACCCTGGAAACCCAGACAAGTTTGGCTGACCGGTCAAAGTCTTGTCGTTTCCATTGAGACGCTGAAAAGAAACCACATGAGGGCTCGAGGTTGAACAAAGGGGAGCAGGAGAAAAAGGGGTAACCCCATGAATTACTGTTTCGAGTAGATAAAGGGCAGGATGCGGTGGCGCGCACGCACGCAGATAGAGTAAAGGAATCAAGCCCTCCTCCTTCTCTGCGCTCTGCTCCCTTCTCCCAGGTGATCATCTGGGTCTCAGAGAACAAGAGGGAGGAAAGCATCCAGATCCTGGCCTGTCCATGCACCTGTGCTGAAAGTCCTGCGGAATGCGGTGCTCCTGGGACTCTGTGCCACTCAGGGCCCATGATAAAATGGTCGTGACCAGCGTTGGGGGTCCTAGGGTACCTTCAGCTTTCCTTTGCCAAGATCCCACAGGAATGGGACAGGGCATTTCTATTCTCTCCTGCTCCCCCTCTGCCCTGTCCCTGGCTTGCTGATCTTTCTCCTTCGGACGTCAATCAAAGAGGCAGAATGGCCACCCCTAAACACTGATCTCAGATGGTTCTGCCACGCTCTTGAGGGACCGATGCTTACAGAATGGGTCCCAGGCAGCAAGCTTAACCAGGGCACGTGCACACAGGCATGATGTAGCCTGAATGTGGAAGTTAGAGGACCACTTGAAGTTGGATCTCCCCTTCCATGTTAGGCTTTGGGGACCAAATGCAGGTCACCAGGCTTGGCGACAAGCCCCTCTACAGGCTAAGCCATCTCGCCGACCCCCCCCTTTACTTTTCTGAGCCAAGGTCTCTCGTTGAATATAAAGCTTGTTTTGGCTGGCCTGGCTGGCTAGAGAGCCCCTGAGCGCTTCCTGTCTCCTCCATCCAGCTCTCAGGGTACAGGCATGCTGCCATGCCCGGCATTTGTGTGGGTGTCGGGTCCTAGTGTTTGTTTGTGAATCAAGCACTTAGCCCACTGCGCCATTGCCACGGCCCCTTCTTTTGTTCCTTGCAGATAAAACGATTTTGTCAAATCGGCAAGAACACATGGGTTTTGTGCTGTGGGCTACATGCCAGGGTTGACTGTCTCTCTCTCTCTCTCTCTCTCAGTTTTTATCTTTTGTTGTTTGAGTGCGATGGAACCCAGGGCACACCTCCAGCTGCACTACCCGCTCCTCTCATTGGGGTGATTTAGCTGTGGGCTGGGATTCTATAGGGGTCGAGTCTAGGGGTACAGTATGGTGGTTTGTACTCTGCCAGAGCTAGATTAATGGCTTATCAGAATTCCATCCACTAATGTTAAGGTTATGAACAGTAACATGATGAGAGAGAGAGAGAGAGGAATCCGGAACATGTTTCACTCTTTTATACGTCTCAACTCACTTTTTCCTTATCACCACTTAAGCTTTCCCTATCTTCACATAAAACAACAACAACAACAACAACAAAACCCTTAAAGCACCTGTTCCTTTCCCATCACCACGGCATCACCTTGACACCCAGGAGACACAGGTGAGTGGTTGCTGAGGACAGTCCATAGTTAAAAAGGTACATTGAAGTCTGTTCTGTGAGTCTCTTTTCCTGAGCCTGGGGGGTGTGGGTATCTCTGGGGTGATGTTGTTTCTTACCACCCGGGGCACATTTGGTAGTCTTTACTTCTCCAGCTCTGTGGTTAATGGTTGGTAGTCCTGTAACAACAGCTAATTAGTGGTTTGATTAGAGCTTTCTGAATGTGTCATCGGAGATACGGAGAGAGGAAACTGATGAAGCAGGGTGTGATTAGTAGAGACAGGAAAACGTGGAGGCCCACAGGTCAGGAAGGAAAACATCCACTTTCATATGGGGTTCTCAATCCAGTAGAGTACGGCTGTGGGGTGAAACCTCGTTCTTCTGGAATTGGGGACAAGGCAGTTGATCCCGGTGTCCTCTGAAAATTAGGGGAGCAGGGCCCTGTTGGGGTTGCTGTGTATGAGGAAAAATTACCTTGTGTGGGTGAGTAAAGGGTTTGAGGTAGGCCAAGTGAATCCAATGAGGAGACCCTCAAGCTTAGTGGCTGTGGGGGTTACAACAATTACCTTGAAGGGGCCTTGACATTTAGGGGGGAGGGGGGAGGGGGAAGGGGCATTGGTCTGGAGGAGAGGAAAGAACCTGATCACCAATGTTGATTGGGGGTGGACAGGGGTAGGGAGTGGTCAATAAAGTTCCATAGGAGATAATGGAGATGATAGAGTAGTGAGTAGGTGATCAGGAAGAGGTGAGGGTTTAGATGGGAGACCAGGGATTAGAACTGGCATCCCATACATGAGCTCAATGGTGCGATTGAAAGGGGTCATTTGGGGAGAGCCCAGAGCCAGAAAAGAGCCAGAGGCGAGAGCTTTACCCAATGGAGGTGAAGTTCCTGCAACATTTTAACAAGGGTGTTTTTCTAAGGATCAGTTAGTTTGTTCTGTCTTTCCTGGGGATGGTATGGGATATGAAAATGCCAAGGAATGCTGAGGGCATTAGATAGGGTTTGGGAAATCTGGGAGGTGAATTCAGGACCACGGTCTGACTGGAGGGATGTGGAGGCCCACAGAGACTTCCTAGTGAGACCTTAGTCAAGGTCAAGAATCTGAGCTTGCTTTACCCAGCAGGGCTGCAGAGTGGGATGATTTGGCCATGGGTGTGGTTACCAGGTGTTTTGAAGGGTCTACACTTACTTGACTGTCATGCTTTAATCTGGAAACAAGGAGGTCTTTTGCCTCTCCCCTTGGCATTGTACAAAAAGCCCTTTGGAATAAACCTCGAGGTGACTGGGTATTGACCCAGGACCCTCCTGAAGCTAGCCTGTGTCTCTGTCTTATAATCTCCTTCTATTTTTCTAATACTTCCTTATCCCCCCCCCCAAAAAAAACCCCTTAGACAGGTCAGAGCTGGAATCCAATAGACTCCCACATATGGTGCCTGGAACATGGAATTTGGGTACAGAGGATAGACAGAAGGAATACTGTCGGTTAAGTGGGCATGCTCGGATAGTTAAGTCAGGCGGTGATATTCTTTTTTTGTGTGTGTGACATTCTTTTCTTCAGGAGTAAAATTGTAAATATAAAGCAGAGTAGTTCCAGTTAGGCTGCAGCAAGTATCTTTCTCAGTCTCTGTCTCTGTCTCTCGCTGTCTCCCTGTCTCTCTGTCTCTGTCTCCGTCTACTAATATAAGTAAGGCATAAATGTTTTGGTGACGTTTGGTGAAATGTAGGCTAAGGTAGATTAGAAAGTAATTTAGGGTACAGTAGATTTTCTTGAGCGTAAGACCTGGGTGGTAGAAAGCAGCGTCCGGGACGGAGCAGCTACTGTGGACTTGGTGGCCCGAGAGTGGCCTCGGAAGCCCCCACCGCAAGCAGCAGCAGAGGGGAGCAGTGGCTGCCCCAGCCAAGCGTTGGCACTGCTGAGACCCTTGAGGCGTCATCGGGTCACAGGCGACGGACACCGAGAGAGCCAGCGTGAGCAGCCAGTGTCTGTGAGTTTTCTGCCATGAAGAAGCTGTGGTGAGGAGAATGTGGTCAGCCAGAGCGCTTATAAGAGCCCAACTGACATGGCTAGAGGCTAGCTCTGCAACCTCGACCTCCATGAGCCAAGGGGAGATGCTGCAGCAGAGAGGTGAACGGCAGGCAGCATCGGTGGCTTGGAGAGTGCAGCAGAGACTTCAGACCCCAGCGGCCGGGCCGGCCGGAGCAGGTCTGTCCCCAGGAGCCAGAGCTGAGCCCTGAGTGTGGGATGCCCTGGGAGAGTGTGGGCAAAGAGCCCAGCAGGCAGCTGGAGGGCCAGTGCATTGTTGCTCGAGAGACAAAGCCTCCAGAGAAAGATGCCCACCGATGGCCAGGGAGTGGGCACCTCTGCGTCTGAGTGTGTCCAGCCGGCCATGTGTTCTGTGGACACTGAGGTAGGCCTGACGACCATGAGCAGCAGTGAGCAGGGGAAAGCCCTGCAGCGCACCATTCCCCGAGGGCAAGACCATGCATGGCAGAGGCAGTGCTGCAGACCCGAGGGAAACTGCTAGCTGACAGAATGCCTGGGTGAGACAATACTGGAACTCAGCCCAGGCTAGGCTCCCAGCAACAGGGTGACGTGAAGCTGTAGGGCAGCCCTGAGGGCTGGTGTTCAGCCATGCAAGCAGGGCAGAGCACAGAGGCTTCCAGGACCTACGGTGCTGAACAAAGAGCCACCGGCAGAGCAGGTAAGAGGACCCAAGGAAGCACAGCTCATAGTGGCTGCGAGGCACTTTGAGCCCCGGGGTGGGGGTGGGGGCTCAAGGAGATTGAATGCCTTTGGGCCCCGGGACCCAGGGATCTTAGGACTTGTGAGCCAGAAAGGCAACCAGCACTGTAAAGAAGCTGAATGAGAATGGAGCCGTCAGCCAAAGCCGCACAGCTTCTGTTTGCTGGTGGTGGACAAATGTGTGGCTCCTTTCAGAGATGGCTTCCCGGTTCATGCTCCAGAGAGCTTTTCTGCAGAGGTCTACAGTGGCTCAGTCACCTTCACCCTGGGGCCAATTGCCTAGTGGTAGGCTATGGCTGGGAGGTGCTGCTGTAGCTGAGAGCGAGGTTTCAGAGACTGTTTGAGCCGGGTTGTTGCATGTTAGCGATGTATGTTGCAACAAGTTTTGTTTGTGGGTCTCTTTGCATTTGGAGCTTTTTGCTTCAGATTCATTCTGACTTGGAGAGCTATACAAAGACTTCGGGCAGCTGGCGAGCCAGGCCCAGATCTTGAGCTTTCAGTGGAACGTTAAGACTCGTATCAGAACTGACTTTTTGAACTTTTCAGACTTAAGAAATGGGATGGACAGGAGTGGTTCAATGGCAATGGGACAGTTTGGTTTCACCTACACACACACACACACACACACACACACACACGGAACAGGAGGTACTTAATTCATCTGATTGTGGGCACGTGGGTAAAGTCATGCTGTCAGTCAGACCCTGGGAGGGAGCCTCTGGCATGGTGGGTAGGAAAAGGGGGTGGCGGTAGTATTTGGAGTTGGGGGGTCTGACACTTGACAGATTTTACAAGAGGCAGTGATAGTTCTTAAGAAATGTAAGTTCTCGGGGGTGGGCTGCAGGTGGGCCTTGACAAAGTCAGATCTTACCTATTAGGATGAAAGAGCTGGTGTAGATAGGACAGAATTTGTCAAGTTTCAGGGGGTGACAGTGGGGATGGGGGTTGCAGTGCAAGGGTTCCCTGTGGTGCATGAGGTGAGTCTAGGGCTGGGGGTGGGGGTGGGGGCGGGGCTGCAGCTCTAGCTGCCTCGGCAGCTCCGTTATTTCCCTTAGAGATGATGGAGTTGTTGGTCTGATGAGACCCTATAGCTTTGGAGAGACGGGGGGGGGGGGGGCCTTTTAGCATGGCCATAATTTGACCTGAGTTGGTTATAGATCCTCATTTTGTTATAAGTAGCCAGCACTCTTTCCAGATGGCAGCGTGGGACAGGAGGATATAAAAAGCATATTTGGAGTCGGGCGGTGGTGGCGCACGCCTTCAACCCCAGTACTCAGGAGGCAGAGCCAGGCGGATCTCTGTGAGTTCGAGGCCAGCCTGGGCTGCCAAGTGAGTCCCGGGAAAGGCGCAAAGCTACACAGAGAAACCCTGTCTCAAAAAAAACCAAAAAAAGCATATTTGGAGTCTGTGTAAACGTTTAGGGGTTGTCCTTGTGCCAATTGGAAGGCATGAGTGAGAGCTATTAGTTCAGCCTGTTGGTTAGTGGTGTGGGCAGGGAGGGCCTGTGCCCCAACCACCTCAGTATGACACTATGGCATAGCCTGCTTTTTTGGGGTCCCCTCATGCAAAAAGGACTGCCATCTGTGTACCAGGTGTAGATGACCTGAGGCAATGTGCCCTCCTGTGTGTGTGTGAAGGATGTGTGTGAAGGATGGGGCAGTAGTTCCTCTAGGGTTTCAATGCAGGAATGAGATGGGGAATGGTCAGTGTTTGGTCGAAGCTCCCACTTTGGCTAAAAGATCCCTTCCCAGTAAGGGTATGGGACAAGTAGGCACCATCATAAATGAATGGGTGAGAGGGATACCCCTGAAAATGCAATTGAGTGGTGGGGTCTGGTGAGGTGGGTAAGGCTGCCCCCCTACCCCGACAATCGGGAGATGAGAAGGAGAGGTGGCACTCCAAAACTCCATCAGGACCAAGTAAGTGACCCCAGTGTCCAGGAGGAAGGAGATGGCCTGCCCTGATACTGTTATGACTCCTTGGTCAGGCCAGGGGAACTCGGATCCCTTCAGTCATCCATGGCCAGGCCTAAAAGCTTGGCTGGAGGGTGGTCTGTGTCTGATATCCCCATGCCATGAGGGGCGCGGGGGCAGTCAACAGCCCAGTGTCCCTCTTGATGGCACCTTGTACATGGCCTGGGTATCCTGCAGGGATTAGGACAGGCCTGGGCCCAGTGACTCTCTTGACCACATTTGAAGCAGGGACCCAGTGGTCCTTGAGCCCCAGGGGGCAGGAGAGCCTGGACAGTCACCAAAGCTGATTAGATGGCCTTGGGTAGCATTTGGCATTTTTGTTTACAGGCTTTTTTTTTTATCTCTCCCATGGTACACTGTAAAGGCCAGCGCTGAGGGTTAGGGGTTGGGGTTAGGCTCCCTCTCTCCAGATGCTTAAGCTTGGCACTAATGTTGGGCAAGCTCTGGGAAAAGAAATAGGAGTTGTCTGCCCTCTGGGATTTCAGGGTCTAGATCAGTACACTGTAAGAGGGCCTTTGTGAGGTGTCGTAGGAACTGAGATGGACTCTCCTGTTTGTCCTGGACAACTTCTTGGGGTTTTTCATAGTTAACCAGTTTAAGGGTAGCCTTATGGAGACCAGCCAGGTGGCAGGTTGTAAACTGATCTCTAGCTAGAATGCCCCCTGGGGCATTCTAGTCCCATCAGGAGGTCCCGATTGGGGGCCTTGGGGGCCCTCTGCAGCACAGCTGTGTCCTTTGGTGGATTTCCTCTGCATGAGCTCTAGCCTGCTCCCAAACTTGCCTGCGTTCCTCAGGAAGTAGGTTGTTAGCTAGAATTATATTATGGAAAGTAAGACTATATGATGGGATGATATGTTAAAATATGTATGTATGTATGTATGTATGTATGTATGTATGTATGTATTACGTATACAGTGTTCTGCCTATATGCATGCTTGCAGGCCAGAAGAGGGTACCAGATCTCATTACGGATGGTTGTGAGCCACCCTGTGGTTGCTGGGAATTGAACTCAGGACCTCTGGAAGAACAGCCAGTGCTCTTAACTGCTGAGCCACCTCTCCAGCCCCATATTAGAATGTTTTAATGAAAGAGGCAGAGTTAGATGTTTAAGAAAGACCCCAGTTTTTTTCCCCCTATCTGAGAGAGTTCACTTCATGAAAAGGGGACATGCATCTTAACCAGTCCATCCACCCTGGCAACCTCTCGCAAAGGGAGAACCGTGGCTGGGTTGGAACGGGTAGAGAGAGATGGAGGGGGTCCCATAGCGGCTCAAGAGTGAGTAACAGGGAGAGTGAAAGTGGGTGTGAGAGTCGGATGGTTAGAACGGCGGCCCATTACTGGAGAGGAGGAAGAGGCGAAGGAGGCTGAAGGAGCAGCTGATGCTGAGGTTGAAATAGTGGGTGTTTGTTAGCAGGGTCCAGAGTAGTGGAGGGTTCCTCTGGTTTAGACCGCATAGCTAGGGGGGATGTGAATGGTGGAACAGGAAGAACAGAGAGAGGATTTGGATAAGAGAGGGCTTGGACATAGGGAACCTCCTTCCACTTACCCGATGACCACTGGCAGAAGTTGGAAAGGCCCCCCCCCCCCCCCCCCCCCCCCGCACGATACTGGGGTCGAAGTTGTCGGCAGGCAGCCATTTCGGTTGGTTATCTAAGGGTAATGGGGCCAGATCTGACTGCAAAGGAGAATAAGTTTAGCAGCCCTTAAGTCAGATGCGAAGTGTAGAGGTTTGAGGTTTTCTAAAGGCATCCCAGAGGGGAGGTTGGACCTATGGTCCTGATAGCAATTCCCAACACGCCCCCGTGGTTGGGCATGGGCGCACATGCCCAGCGGGACCTAGTCACTTCTACCTAGTCATTTCTGGGTCAAACGTCTTGTGTGACCCAGGACCCCATGGCTTTACGCGGTTGCATAAAGCACGCAACATAACCATGTGATCTACACGCATGTGTGGAAGAGCCTCATGGGCCTGTGTGTGCAAGTGGGGCCCAGCCTTTGTAAGCCGTCGCCATGATTCTCCAGCCCCCTTCACACGTGTCTTTCTGCAGGCCGGTGCACATCTGTCCCTCTCCCTTATCTTAATAAAACTCTTGTGAGTGGGTTCTGTCATGTTTTGTGACTTTTCCTGGTAGGGTAAGAGCGCTGTAAAAACCGACACCGACGAGGCGCAGTTCCCATGAACGAGGCAGGAAAAAACAAACAAACAAACAAACAAACAAACAAATAACCAAGATTCAAAGGCTTGGACTTTCCAGCCTCCCAGAAATTCGGAATTCCTGCATGAGAAGGCGCACGCAGTCTAGTGAGTAGTCACACAAAGGGCAGAGGTCAAGGGGCTCTGAGCCCCGAAAAGACACATGGTTGCCTGGTACCAGGGTTGGCTGGCAGGGCCAAGAGGCGAGGAACCATGGTCAAGAGATGAAATGAAGCCTCACTCACGGCCAGGGGTGATTGTGGGCAGAGGGGGCCAACTGTAGCCTTGAAGGCTATGACTGGGGGTTCCTGCCTCCAAGAATGCCAGAGAGGTGCTGGATGGTCAGCGCTCACTCCTATGGGTCCAGGGAAGGGTTTAAGCCGACCGGGAGAAGGGAACTCACCAATCATGCCTGTGTTGGATGGAGGGCCCAGCAATCAATTGATTGATCGATCGGTAGTTGAAATGTGAGCCTGATACAGGTAGACTGGTTCCAGGGTCCCAGTGGTGCCTCAGTCTGCCAGTGGGCCGGAGGAACCACTAGGAGAGCCTGCCGAGTCTCGAGGCACCAAATGTTGTAGTTTAGCGGAGGCGAAAAG